>NC_056726.1:756206968-756464468 GCF_019279795.1 Protopterus annectens | reverse complement strand
TGCTATCCACTGGGTGACATACGAGTTTGTACACAACCTCTTGAGTTTGTCAACAATGCCCGAGTGGGGTATTGTGTCAAATGCCCTGGCCAGGTCAAGGAAGCAGTGTGATAAATTCTGGCCTCATCCATTGCTTTGGTGACCTTCTCAAAGAAGTCCACCAGGTTGAGTAGGCATGATCTGCCCTTGATGAAACCAAACTGGGTTGGGTCCAGTGTTTGGAGGTTTACTATATCTCTACTGATCATCTCCATGATAATTCATTCCATGGCTTTACATACAAGACTAGTGAGACTTACAGGTCTGTAGTTTCCAGGGTCTGTAGATGGCCTAACTTTGTGCAAAAGGATCACTGTTGCCTTTCTCCATTCACGAGCAGGAATCCCTGTTTGGAGACTACAGTTAAATACTAATTCCATAGGCCATGATAGGTCATGTTTCATGCTACTTAGAAGGCATCCTGGGATATTGGCTGGGCCCACTGATGCAGTGTTCTTGGTCTTAGAGAGAGCATTAAGGACCTGTTCCCTAGTGATAGTAGGGGGAGTTATATTTGATATTTCTTGAGGGAAGGTTGAGGGGGAGAGAGGGGTAAAGTTGGAGCTGAATTTATCAGGCAGGAGGTTTGCTATGTCTCCAGGCTCAGTATAAGTGGCTCCATTTACAACGAGCTCTGCACAAAACTGTGTATTGCCTTTGAGGTTGCGGACACAGCTAAAGAATGCTTTGTGGTTGTCCTTGGCCTAGGAGGACAAACATACCTCAAATTTGGCTTTGGTAGACTTTATTTGCCCTCTGAGTTGTTTTAGTTTGATGAGAGTGCTTTTATCCTGCTGGGTGCTGCACCTCCTAATTTATTCCATGATTTTTTTCCTCCTATTATACAGCGCATTGATTTTGCAATTCAACCATTTTGTGAATCATAAGCCTTCTCGCATTGCATCCTGTAGGTCTCCATTTTCCACTTTCTATTAAGTTTATGTAATTATTTACTTTTTATCCTTTGTTGACTGGGTTAGTCTTACTAGGCAAGTAGCCTCTTTTACAGTGGAGACATGAGATAGTACTTATACTACTAGAATAAATCTGACCAGGCCACTGGAAAACTTCCCCTATTTTTTTATGTATGGGGACCCTTTTCATGTTGACATTTCCTGTCTTATGGTGTAGGCACAAAGGCGGCTTGGAGAAGCAGGGAGGAAATGGAGAACAATGAGACTGGAGAAGAGTGCAGTAAGCCAAAGGAGAAGTGTGCAGTAAGCCAAAAGATGAATCCTCAATAAATAAGGATGTTATGGCAGTGGTTGTGTCAGAAATATGGGTCGAGAAGGGAGAGGCAGGCGAGCCTGAAAATGAAGGTGCAGAGAAACAGGTCCAGTGTTCTCAAAAGGAGAAAGCAACAGAAGTGGTGATGGATTTGTAAGAGATTTTTCAAGAGAATCCCTTCAGAGACGAAACAGGAATGTGCTGTTACAACCCTCCAGGCAGGATGGTTGCAGGATGATGTACTTTTGGACTTAGTTACTGCAAGTAAGCCATAGAGTGGTAAAGATGTGTCCTGAGGAGACCAAGTGGAGAAAATAGAACAGGAGGAAGAGAAGGTCATGAAAGGTAAATCATATGCGGAGATGGTGAAGTCAGGAACTGAGAAAAAGAAAGCAGCAGCAACAGGTGTTTAAAAACATGAAACTTTTCATTGTGCATATTGAAAAAAAGGAAGACACTGAACTGGAAAGATATAAGGTATGGGATGAAGTAATTTTAGCTTTAGGAATTAAAGAAAGCAATGTGGAAGCCTTTGCACACATTAAAAAAGAGACATTTTGTGACATTATTTTTGAAACTAGTCAAATAATGGAAAAATTATTTGAAGAATATGAGAAGAAGAAAATAATATGCCATGGAATTTGTACACTTTTAAAACATCTTACAGAGAGAGAGAGAGAGAGAGAGATGAAGAAAAAAAAATGAATATACAATTTAGGACTGAAGTAGATAAAGAAACTTTAAAACGACATTTACTAAAGTTGTATAAAAATGTATTAGACATGTCAAAAGTGTACAATAATAGACTGGGGCATGGGATTGTAATGTGATTTTGAAAAATGAAAGCATTATACATTTTCCAAGTGTTATAAATGTTGAAGGAAATAGGGGAATGGTAAAATATTGGGGTCAGCCTAAAACACAGTATCACAGGAAGTTACTAAGCTAATGGCCCTACGACCCGAACAAGCCTAGCCAACGTCTACCCTTATTTCCACAATCAGCACCTACTGTCCCTGTCCAAGAGGGACACAAGTGGAACCTCCAGGGTGAATTTAGAGTTACACATCCAATTATCCAGATTGCATTTGAAGAGGGCCAGTGAGGTGCTCAGCTTGACAGGAAGTGGGAGTCTGTTCTAAAGGTGTGGTAACCTCTGGGAAACTAATCTGCCCTCCAGCAGGTTCTACTAATGTGATATACCAGGTTAAGGTCTTTAGAGCAAGTAACCCGTGTATCATTTGACTTACGAATATGTAGCATATTCATAGAACAGATGCTGAAGACCTTGAATTTTCCTTGTGAGGAACCTTTGTGGTTTCTCCAATTGTTGCAGTGCTTGAAAATGTAAATACCAAATGGGGTGTTGTATTCAATTATTGGCTTGATGAGGGAAGAGTACAGGGAGGTTATAACTTCTTTTTTTCTGGAAGCAATGCCCTTACTTACCACTGTGGAGACATAGTGGTGAAAGGTAAGGCTGCTGTCAACCTGTGTGCCAGGTCTTTTACCACTGAGTGGTACTTAAGGTGTTGCTATTGATGGTGGTAGTTAGCAGGAACATTGCCCTTACTGAAATGGGTGATAATACATTTTTTTGCATTGGGTTTAAGGCCATGTGATTGGCACCAATTGTTTGTTTGTCAAAGACCCTCCTGCGGGATGTTGACATCATCTGGAAATTTTATGACCGCTCCCAGTTTGCAGTCATCAGCAAATTTTGTCAGCCACAGACCTATAGTTTTTGCTTGTATATCAGAGAAATAGATAAACAGTAGAGGTCCCAGGACTGATCCCTGTGGAACACCATTGGTTACACATCTGCTGTTGGAGGTGGATTCTGCTATTTTGACTATATGGGTTTGATCAGTGAACCGGTTAGTGACCTATCTAATGACATAATGGTTGTTACCTAGCTGGGTGAGTTTGTCAACGATGATTGAGTGGGGGATGGTGTCAATGCCTTGGCTAAATCTAGGTAAGCTGTATGCACAGATTTCTCCTTGTCCACGGCCTTGGTGACTGTCTTGAAGAAGTCTACCAGGTTTAACAGGCATAATCTCCCTTTGACAAATACAAACTGAGTAGGGTCAAGTGTTTGGAGATTATGATTCGCTCCATGGTCTTGCAGATAAGGCTAGTCAGGCTAATAGGTCTATAGTTCCAGGGGTCAGTGGAAGCACCACCTTTGTGCAAGGGAATAATGCTGGCCATTTTCCATTCAGCTGAGATGAAGCCAGTGGTTACACTATTATGACTGAAAAGAGTATGTGGCAAAAATTATCATTTAATCAGTGGTTGTGATAAAAGAGGATGCTTTTGATGTGGAAAAATATGACATGATACAAGGAATTGTCAAGTGAGATTTTACAAATGTAATAAAAAGTGTCATGGGGGGGGGTCTGAAGAAAAAGGGAAGAAGATGGAGGTTGACACTGTAGAAGTAGAAGTAGTAATAGAGCAAGACCAAAGGGATGAGGCTAGGCAAAAAGATTTAGAAATAGTGGAAACACAAACAGAAATTATGGATACAGAACAAGCTGTACAAAAAAGTTAGTATGCAGGAAGGTTTTAATACAGGAAAAATGGAAGAAGAATCAGGATTCAGTGACAGTGATGTCAAATGGAATATTGTAAAGCAAAAAAATAAATTTGACTGGCAAAAGAGTGCAGGAGAAGAAAAGGAAAATTACAGAGGGATTTTAAAAAAGTAAGAAAGAATGAATATATATTACTTAAGACAGAATTACTTGTAAAGTTTTACCAATAAATGTGAATAGTTTTAATAAGTTTGAGAGAAGAGTAAGGATTCTGTAGTGGTGTAAAAAACAAGATAGTTATCTCTTTATATTAGAAGACATTAGATTTTTGTCTCAAATAGAAAGATATCAAACAGAATTGTGATGGGGAAAAATATTCTATGGAATTTCGGGAGGGAGACCTGTTCGGGAATATAATGATATAATTGAAGTGCAAGATGTTACGTTTCTTATAACAGGTAGAATTACAATTATTGGTGTTAAGATGGGTGGACTATGTTGTTAGAACTATTGCAATACATGCAGATGTAATAAAAAAAAGAGAGAAGAGATGTTTAGAAATATTATCCAATATCTAGTAGGGATTTCAATTGTAATTTAAGACAACAGAAAAAAAGACAAGTGACGTTAAATTAGTGTGGGACATTATTAAATATGGACAGTTAAAAATTTGGAATTCAAAGACGTGGACATATAAAAGAGCTGATAAAAGAACAGAAACAGATTATTTTTTATTGTCAGAAAGTTCAGTAACAGTAAAACAAGCAGGAATAATGACAGGTTTTTCAGATCATGGGGCAATTGGATGTCGAAAAAAGGAAATGTTGATTATATAAAAATAGGGAAAGCTTTAAAAAGAGTGAATGAGGTTAAATGGAATGTTACAGGGGCAAAAGATGTTATGAGATAAAGGCACGATCATGTAGAGATGAGAGAGTTTTATAAAGACTGGCCAGAATGGTGATTAAATTTCAAAATGAAATACAAAAAGTGATATGTGACATGGGAGAAAGCGAAAACATATATCGGAAAAATAAAGTATTAGAATTTAAGCAATGATGCAATCAATTGTACTGAGAAATATGATGAACATTTCTTAATTAAGGAACAGGAATTATAGGAGTTGAATAAGAACAAAATAGAATATGTATTGTATAAACAAATATATTTTTGCAGGGAATAAAAGAAGAAATCATACCATATTTAAGTAAAATAATTACGGAGAATAATAGAGTAATGAGAAAAATGAAAGATTCATATAATACAGAATACTCAGGAGAATATTACGAACGTAGTAAAAGAATATATTAGTACACTATTTAAAGAGCAGAGAACAAAGATATGGAAGGTATGTGCATTTTCTGACCAGGATAATAAGGATTTGGAAAAAGAAATAAAAATAGAAGAATTAGAACAAGTATTAAAAGTAATGAATTTAGACTTGGCAGCGGGACCGGATGGAACAGAATATAGGATGCATAAAAATTTTACTGCAGAACAAAAAAAATGTCTGTAAAGCTATTAAATGAATGGCTGAATAAAGAGTTTATGTATAGAGAGTTATGTAGGGGTGTTGCTAGATTTATATGGAAAAAGGTGTGAAGACAGAATTACATAATTGGAGACCAATAGGAATAAATAACACAGATTATAAGCTTTTACGAAAATTTTTACAAAAAAAGCAAGGAAAAGAAAGTGGGTAAAGTGGTACATGAATATGTATTTGGTATAAAAGGTAAAATGGTTCAATATTTATTATTAATAAGTAGGGAATTAGTAGAGGATATAGTACTTAGAAGTATTCAGGCAAAAGTAATGGTAGGGGATTCAAGTAAAACTTTTGATTCAATACATCATTCTGTATTATGGAATATATTTGAAATCTAGAAGCAAAAAGATTAAAAAATGTTTGCACTACAGCATACATGTAAAATATAGTGAAAGCTCTGGTAAATGGGTGGTTAATTGAAGATGTACAGTTAGAGAAGGGTATTAGACAAGGTTGTGCACGAGTGGTACTTTATTTGAATTAATGAGTGTAATATCTACATATATGAATGCAGGGGATCACTAGAAATACCAAACACCCAAAATCCTGATGCTGAAAACAACGAGACCAGATGACTGAAACCCCGCATTACCAAAAGACCAGAAGTGCGAAATGCAAAATCCCGATGTTAAGGGATTTTGTGTTAGCACTTCTGGTGTTGCGGTTCAGGTAAATATGTGTGTGTAAGTGTGTTTGTGAGGGGTGTAGTTTGTGTAAATGCATGTTGTGACTGTGGTGTGTGTTGGAGGGACTGTAATGTGTGGGTGTGAGTTTGCCTTGTGTATCTCTGCGATCTCAGAGTTTGAATAATAGAGTAGTGGGGGTGTGGAGGTGCAGCCGCCCCACATGGGGGGTGCAGGGGGGCTTGCCCCCCTGCCTATGTCTAGTGTAGGATGTATTGTTTGGTTGTGGGGGGAAGGTGTGTGTGTGTGTGTGTGTGTGTGTGTGTGTGCTGTTTGGTTGTGTAACTTTCGCGATTTTGAATTTTGCAGTTTTAAATATTCGGTATTGTGGGGTTTCGGACATGTGGTCTCGGTGTTTTAAGGGTCGGGATTTTGGGCGTTCGGTATTTAGTAGTGATTCCGAATGCAGATATGGAAAAAATAAGTTATGTCTTACCACAACGTTCCATCTGTATTGTTGATCCTCATTCAGTCATTACGCCTGGGTTACCAGTTCCGACCTTGGAACCGAGCTGGCCATCTTCCAAGCTCGCGACAGCCACAAACTCTCGAGTTAAACTCTTACCCACAATTCTCCTCTCCCTGTTACCTCAGATTGAGTTTGCAAGTCAAAGAAAGTAGAGGCTACCTCTGGTCAAAGGACCTAACAGAACCGGATGATGAGATCCACTATAAGCCTCAGGAGGGGGAAGGAGGGAGAGTCGTAATGACTGAACGAGGATCAACAATACAGATGGAATGTTATGGTAAGACATAACTTTTTTATCTGATATTGTTAATCCTCGTTCATTTCTTATGCCTGGGACAGAGTCCCCAGCTACCTTTATTCTGGGGAGGCTCTCATGGAAGGACATTCCTGAGCACCATTGAACCAAAGGATGCTCTTCCTCTGGAGGCCAAATCCAATCTGTAATGGTTGATGAAGGTATGAGGTCTAGCCCAAGTTGCAGCTGCACAAATGTCATGCAAAGAAGCTCTACCATGGAAGGCAGCAGAAGTTGCTACCAATCTAGTGGAATGAGCCCTTATGACTGTAGTCAGAGGGATATCGTGAGTTTTGTGAATAAATGTTACACAGTCTTTTAACCATTTAGCCAGTGTGACCTTAGAAACAGCACATCCAAATCTAGGCCAAGAATAGCTGACCTGATTTGCGAGAAGCCTTAGTTCTGCCCAGATAGAACCAAATTTGCCTGTGAATGTCTATGGTATGTAGACAATGCTCTCCTCTGTTAGAATGATTGGGAAAGAAAACTGGCAATTCAATGGTTTGGTTAATGGACATTTCAGAGATCACGTTTGGCAGAAAGGAAGGATTAGTTCTCAATGACACTATCTTTATGAAAGATCAAGTAAGGCCGTTTGATGTACTGAGCTTGAAGTTCAGAGATACGTCTGGCAGAAGTAATGCTGACCAAGAACAAAGTTTTCCATGAAAGAAACTTGAGGTTGCATGAAGGAGCTGGTTTAAAAGGAGATGTTGTCAAAGCTTGCAGGACTAATGACAGGTCCCATGGCTGGACAGGTTCTCTAAAAGGGGGTTTCAAATGATTTATGCCTTTTAGAAAGGTCTTGCATAATTTGTGTGACATAAGGGAAGAGTCATGGACACCATTGTGAAAATTAGATATTGCGGCCAAATGAACCCAAATGGTAGAAGAAGACAGGCCAGACCGGAATAAACTTGACAGGTATTCCAGTACTACCGGCACTGGTGCTGAAAAAGGGTCTATCACATTTTTCCTTCAGCCAAATGGTAAACCTTTTCCACTTGCTGAGATAAGTAATGCTGGTGGAAGACTTATGAGATGCAATAAGAATGTCACGTACTGGGGAAGAAAGATCAGTCTGCCTGGCAATCACCGGAAGTGGAGGAGCCAAGCTGTGAGCTTCAGGCTGTTCAAGTTGGGGTGAATAAGGTTCTGTGGATGGGAGATCATGTCCGGAGTAGGATCGAGAATCCATGGTTGATCTAGCAGGTGAGGCCATAGGAAGGGGAACCAAATCTGACAAGGCCAATATGGTGCTATGAAGATTATCTTGCTCTTCAACTGGCGGGCTTTCTTCAGGAATTGGGGAATGAGAGGAAGAGGGGGAAAGGCATAAAGCAGACCCAAGGGCCAATCGTGGACTAGAGTGTCCCTGGATGACTGTCCCCGAGGGGAAATCAGGGTGAAGTAATTGCTGCATTTGTAGTTGGTTGGGGATGCAAAGAGGTCACAGCAAGGGAGACCCCAGCCGTTGAAAATCTCCACCACTATAAGAGGATTCAGAGACCACTCGTGTGGTTGCAGAATGCACCTGCTCAATCTGTCTGCTATCATGTTGGAACTCCCGGAAATGTGCATTGCTATCAGAAAGCGGTTGGTAGCCATCGCCCATTGCCATATCCTCCCAACAAAGTGGGTATGATTTGGTTCCACCTTGTTTGTCGATGCACCAGACTACAGCCATGTTGTCTGATTGTATTGCAATAGTCCCTGACGGGAGGAGGGTAAGGAATGCTTGCAACACTAGAAGCACCGCCCTCAGTTCTACAACATTTATATGCAGATGGGCCTCTAGTTCCGACCACGTGCCTTGGACTGTCTTCCCCTGAAAAAGCCCCCTCACCCCATCAAGGAGGCGTCCGTGGTCACTGTGGCTTTGGGGTGTGAAGGGGCAAGACCATTGTGAAGGGTTCTGTGAGATCCACCAAATCAAGTCTTGTTTGCATCTCTGAGTCACCCGAATCTGGGATGATAGAGGAAACTGAAAAGGGTACCACTGGACGAGTAGTAACCATTGTAAGAGCCTCGTGTGGAATCTCGCAAGGGGACAATGGTGATGGAAGCTGCCATGGAACCCAACAGCTGGAAGACAGAATGTGCTGTGGATCTTTCCCTTGAGAGGATGGGTATGAGTTGTTGTTTTATCCTTAGAATTCTGTGCTCTGGAATTGATGCCCTGCAGTTCTTTGTATCCAACAGGACCCCAATGAATTCTATGGATTGGGATGGGGGGAGGTTGGATTTTTGCCAGTTTATAGATACACCTAGCCTTTCTGCGGTGTGAAGGGAGTATGCCAAAGCTTCTTCCAATAGATGTCTGGTGGGGGCGGTAATGAGCCAGTCGTCTAGGTATGGAAACACCTGGAATCCTTGCAGTCGCAGGTGAGCTGTGACAACTGCCATGCATTTTGTGAACACTGTGGGGGCTGTAGAGAGTCTGAAGGGCAGTAATCGGAACTGGTGATGACTGGCTCCTGCACGGAAATGAAGGAATCTTCTTGATGGTCTGTCCACCTTTATGTGGTAGTATGCATCTTGAAGATCTATAGAGCACATCCAATTGTCTGCTCCAAGAGTGGGAGGATAGACTGCATTGTAACCATCTGGAATTTCTGTACCTTTATGAATTTGTTTAACACACTGAGATCCAAAATCGGTCTCCAGTCCCCGGTCTTTTTTGGCACCAAAAATAATCTTGAATAGAATCTGGATCCTATCTGGTCTGGTGGGACTATTTGGATGACTCTTTCTTGGCAGCTTTGAAATCTCTAATGCTGCTTCTTCCCTCTGACTGGGTGGAACATTGGGTAAGTTTCTTAAGGGGCAGGACAAAGACCGAAGGGAATATGATAACATCTTCCCACTCTTCTGGTTTCTGGAGAAGCCCATTGAGGGGAAGAGTAATGGACACCCACGGCAGAAAGGGTCTTACCGTCCTGTTCACATCTAGCCTGTGTGTCTTTTACCTTGGGTCCAAATAATGAAGAGGCTTCAATGGGAGTGTTCAGAAAGGAAGCCTTGAAGGGTTCCATGAAATCACACAAGCACATCCAAGCATGCCACCTCAGGACAATGCCTGCACCCGCTGCTCTAGCTGCACCTTCTGATGCATGAGAAATCAGATGCATGGAGGAGTTAGAGATCAATTCAAGGGTGGCTAACTGTGAGGCCACTTTGTCCCGGACCTCATCAGACATAGCTCCAGCCAAAGTTTCAGAGAGCTCAGAAATTAAGTCTCTCTGAAGCCTGGTAAAATGTGCCATATAATTCAGGGACCTGACTGCAAAGGTTGCGGATGCAAAAGTACGCTTCCCTAATCTGTCCAGCACCTGGGACTCTTTGTTGGGCAGGTGGACAGTCTGGCTTTCTTCCGCCAGATCCTTTTTTGTTGCGGCTCTCACCACCAAGGCATCTACAGGAAGACCTGTGGACCAGTGAGGATCACTACCTGGAGGGGACAAGATTTTATCTGGCCTCCAGGGAATGGCTTCAACGGTGTCAGGAGCCTTCCATGCATGCTGCACGACAAGCCGGACAAGGTCGTCGGCAAGTGGAGTAACCCAGGAGGTAGGGGGCCGGGCACGAAAGACCTGCAGAAACACAGACTCTTCAGAGGTCGGGTTAGAGGGCCGCCATTCACCTCTCTGTTTAAATAATTCGAGGATATCTCCAAAGGATACCTCAAAGGGTGACACTTTCCCATCATCAAAGTCTGTGTCTTCCGTGAGGGACTCCTCTGGGGAGTCCACGTGCTTCCTCTCACACGAACTCTTGCAATGAACTTCCTCAGGGGGAGAATCTGGGGAAGTCAGCGCAAAAGGGGACTCCTATGGGAGTGTGTCCTGAGGCCCTTGTGCCCGGTGTCCGCTAGGGGTGGCTTGTGTAAATTGTGGTCCAAAGGAGGACGGGGGCACTGATAGCACATGATCGCCAACAGACGCAAGAACCTTCTCCATTAATTGGAAGGCTGCTCTACCCGAGGAGGTCACACCTCGCTCAAGCAAATCAGCCTGCCGACTCGGAGTCCCTAGATGGCTGTGAAAAACATGAGTACGTACGCCACAGCTGGCATCCTGAGCAGTGACTAGAGTGACAAGTCTCTCCTACCACAAAGGCAACTGCGGCTCATTAGTGAGGTCCATAAAAGGAGCCATAGTGAGGGAAATCTGTGCTGCAGCAAGGGGCTTCAAAGGCAATGAAGGAGGAGAATAGGTAGGGGTCTTTGGAGTAGGTGTCTTTGGAGAAGGGTGTTCACCTCCGAAGGAAGAATAGGTCTTGGAGGGTTGGATACCTCTGGCCGAAAGCAAATGATCCACAAGACGCACCACATCATGTTCAGAGAGGCTTCTAGTGGATCTCATGGACAAAGCTGAAGGGGAGTCAGGTCTATCCAAGGATGAAGGAAACTCGGTGCCCACAAAGAGGTCTTTGGATGGTGGTAAAATAGGTATCTGCACCGAGAACAATGGAGCTGTTAAGGCCTGTACTACTGGTGTCTGCACCGAGGAGATCATCGGTGCCGAAGGTAAGGTCTGCACGGATGAGGTCGGTGCCGAATTGATAGTTGGTACTATGGTAGGTGCCGAAACAGTCTGTGCGGAAAACGAGGTGGTCGGTACCAAAAGGATAGTCGGTGCCATGTAAACTGTCGGAGCCAAAGTAGAAGAGGGCGTCGGAACAGTCATCGACGCTGTAAAGGTCTGCATCGATGAAAAAGTTGGTGCCGGTAAGGAAGTCTGAACCGAGGAGCCCCTCGGTTACAATGAGGTGTAGGGCACAATACTCGGTGCTGAAATAGCTGATGGTGCCGAAGGCTTTGGTGCAGAAGATCTAGGCACCGAAAGCCTCAGGGCCGAGGAAGTCAACTCCGAACTAGAAAGTTTGGCCTTCTTGGGTCTCAGTTCCTGTGGGTTCCCAGCAGGAGACAACGGAAAAGACTCGGCCTTCTCAGGTTAATCCCTTTTCTTATGGGAACTTGGAGGGGTTGAAGCCTCCAACCCAGAAATAGCCTCTGTAAAGGAAGATTTAAGTAGTCCCTTTAAGATCAGTTTATTTTTCCTTTCCACCAAAGTCCTGTTAGAAACGTTTGCACAAATCCCGCAAGGCCTGTTAGAAACGTTTGCACAAATCCCGCAAGGCGGGTCAACAGTTAAGTGAGACACACCCAAACAGTAAACACATAACAAATGTTTGTCCGAAATAGGCAAATTATGCCCACAATCCACACATCTCTTAAATCCCGGACAACCGTTTTTCTCTGCCATGATAGTTAGGAGGAAGAAAAAGAAAGGAAGGAAGAAGGTACCAACAATGGTACGACAAATACCCGAAGGTAAAGCAAAGAAAGGTTTTACCAACAATGGTAAAGGAGTTACCTCACGGTAAGAAAAAAGAAGGGCTAGAAAAAACAAAAGAGAGTCACTAGATGCGATAGGGTAAGAGATAACTATTTAACAATATTTCAACTGAGAAAAGCTGTAATATGATTAGGTATTATCAAAGAAAGTTTTACTTAGCTCAAGAGAAGTGGCTTGACATGACTGAATGGTGATGCGGCAAACGAAATCTGGGATAACAGGGAGAAGAGAATTGTGGGTAAGAGAGACAATGCCTAAAAAAGGCCCTATGGAGTGGCAAGAGCCTTAGCCAGTAGCCAAAATCCCAGGGGTGACAGATGAAGACCATCTTTGCAAAGCATCAAGGTCTGTTGATCATATCATCCCAGGCTGACAGATACTGGATCCCCTTAGAATGACACCAGAAACTAAGCCAATTATTGAAGTTAGTAATTTTCTGTTTGTATTGAGGCATCATCCTAGGTGAAGGTAAAATGCTGCTTAAGGCTAGAGACATACCTGCCTCAGACACACACTCCAAGAGCTCAGTCATGTCTCTATAAACATAGTCTATAGAGATATGTGTCAAATCGTTCCCACCAACATGGACTATGACAGTCATAACAGTACCTGTTGTTGAGAGACTTGAGTGCATGTGTGATATGGTGGATCCTGGCACCTGACAGACAGCTGACCGTGTCCTTTTCCTTATCTAGCCTAGTGAGGGGAACATCTGTGCGTCTCATGACGGAATCATCTATGACTAATATGTTTGGTTTTGTGTTTTGCCTTAAGAGCTTGACAAGTGAGAGACTGCTGAGTGAGCTATTTTGTGTATTGTGTTCTGTAGAGGAAGTATCATGTGTAGAGTGCTTGTATTTGTACTTGAGAGGTCTCTAGTGTTTAGGTATGTTTCTGGTGAGGACCTCCGCATATGTAGGTATGTGTGATGTGGGACTGGGTGGAGTAGGAGGCGAGGTGTGCATGCTGACAACCTGCTCATTGTCATATGTACGGATTGGTGTATGAGAGAGCATGGATTTTAAGGTTCTTAATATAGTTGCATCTCTCACATGTTGAGTTTGTGTGGACTTGGAGTAGAGGGTTGTCAGTGAACATGAGGCAGTTGCTACACTGCTTCAGGATTCCCCTGTAAACAAAGCTGGCTGGAGAAATGGTGGGAAATTGTCCAGCCACAGTGTTAGATAAGTTTATATGGTCAGGAAATGAGGTCGCACTTAGGAATGGTTAGTGGCTGAGAGGTGTGTTGATGCCTCTGAGGCTAGGCTTCGTGTTCTACCTGACAGTGGACCAGGGCCACAAAAAAACTCTGGAAGACCACAAGCAAAGTGCTAAGGGAAAATTTAACAAGCAAAATGTTTGCATCTGTAACCACCAGCAGTAACCACTGATATGCAGCAGTGCACGATGGTGAGCTACATGCAAACAAGCACAAACGTGGGGCTTAAATAAAAGAAATAACCCTTTTAACTCAAACTAGCCAGCAAGGATGCTGTCTCTGAGCTTTACTCTAATCATACTCAATTAGATGAGACCCAGACCGCACTCTCCTCATACAAAGGTGCAGAAGGGCCCTCTCCAACAAAGATGGCATGAATTTGAGTCTCACAAGGGACAATTGGCTAGGCTTAAAATGGCTCGCAAGGGCAGTTAGCTTAGTACTAACCTGTGAACCTATGCACCTAAGAAGTTACAAAACAGACCCAGAAACAGCAAACCTGGAACTTGGCTATGCTACATCTGAACTAGTAGTAAAATATGGCAAAAAACAGTTCAGACAATTCAAACAGAAAAGATAATGTAAATACAAATTAGAAGTGCAATATAACAGTAAAAACAGGCACGTATAGTTAATTGGAAGCAACAGATGCCTCAGATCTTTCAGTATCTCAGTGAAGAGCTGATTTTAGTGCTCAAGTGATACCAAACAGTCTAAATTCAGCAAGTCTGACTGTAGCCTATGCTATAAAATGTACTACAGATTCAAAGTGCATAAAATCAGTCACAGCAGCAAGAAACAGTTTAAATAAAGCAGCAATTCAGAAGAAAACTGTTCACAAAGTACAGTGTAGGCTTTAAAAATACATACCTTTCAGCTGTTTTTAGTGTTCAAATGATACTAAAAAGTCTAAATTTGGCAAGCTTAAATTTAGTCTATGCTATAAAATGCAGAAGTAGTACAAATTCAAAGTGCAGAAAACTATAATCACAACATCAAAAGTAGCTTAAATAAAGCAGCAGGTTAGTAGAGTACTCCCACATGAGTGTAGACCACAAACCTTTCTAGTGTGAAATAACTGGTCAAGAACCCAAGAGCTTAAACCAGAGCCAAATCACTTACAGGCACAATGAGCCTTCACCAGCAACTCCCAGCTTAGAAGGGTGTAGGCCACACCCGCTTGCCACAACAGTCTGGACCACAGATGGTTTTGGAGCCCAAGTGTTTAAGCCAAAACCAAGACACTTAGGAATAACAGACACAAATAAGCCTTCAACCAACAATTTCCAGCTTAGAAGGGTGTAGGTTATCGTCTCCAGCCACAAGAGTTTAGATCACAAATCTTCCCAATGTAAAATATCTGGTTTGGAACCCACGTGCATAAACCAGAACAAAGACACTTAGAACAATAGGCGGAATATGGAAACTGGAGTGGGGATCAAAAAAGTAAAAAACAGTGTTGTATGAATATAGTGAAGGGAATATAGAAGGAAGATAGGATGTTTGTTTTTGTAAATATTGTATATAATATATATAATGAAAAATATATATAAAAAATTTAAATAAGCAGGAATGTAAATAACTATGATTGATTTTAATAAAGGACCCCTATTCTTTTCAATTGGTGTAGTGGGATCTTTTACATCCACATGTGCTACATCAACTGAAGCAGTTTAGGTCTCATCTGAAGGATGGCGCAGGAGCACAGCACCCTCATCCCCTTAAGCTAGATCACAGTGTCAGCAATAAATCTACATGGTGTAGGAATAGAACCCACAGCGCCAAAGGCGAGTATACTACCTGTTGTATTACTGACGCTGCAATCATTCTAAATCATTCTTCTCTTCCCTCTGCAGATCCAGCAATTCAAAACCAGCCTCAAGAATCACTCTGTCTTCACTATTTGCCATCTGTCCTCAACCCTGCTACTACCTGTTTAACCATACATCCTGATAAAACTTTTTAATTCTGTTGTTCTACTTAAATATGCAGTCTGTTCAATGCTTACCCATTTGGTTTAACTATTATTGTCAGAACTATTTTTAGCCATAAACCTTTGTTGTTGCTCATTTTAAAGATTATGAAAAATACAAGAAGTCTTCAGCTAAAATTCACAGTCTAACATAATTACTAAAAGTCTATTTGAGAGGTTTTCTTTTCAGCTACGTATATCAAGCTGCTTAACACTCCTGGTTTGCAGTGTGCACTTCCCTCTTTTGGATTTCTTCTGCTTGCCTATAACTAAAATTTGACCTTATCTGGGAAATTTCTAAAGATGGGAAACAAGTCTCAGTGTTACAAGTCATGTGCATAAGCATATGAATAAACTATGCACATAAATAAATATCTTTCCATGTTACACTGCTCAGACTTTGTTCAAAGTGTGGGTTTCAGAAAAAAGGAGTCAAAGGGTTCATATGCCTAAATTTAAATAAAGACGACCAGTCAAAAAATATACATACATATACAGACACACACACACACACACACACATAAACACACAAACAAACAAACAAATAAAGCAAGAGCTGTCAGCACAAGCTGTAAGTGTTTGGTCTTATACTGCATGTTATCCACTTTAATGAAACTGACACCTAGATGAAAACATGACTGGAGCCATTTTATTACCAAGCATGGACATATCATTTACAGACTGCTTGCATATATGCAGACAACTTTTAAAAGGCTGTGAATGAGCTACATTCATTACTCACTTATCACATTACTTAATGACTCTAAACTACAAGTGGAGCTGCAATTTACTGGGTTCAAATGGTGTTCTGTATCTTTGTACCAAGTCCACAGATGAGGTAGCTTATTAGACACTGGAACACTACCAGTCAGCAGTTCAGACATTTAAGTTGTTTTATAGTTCTTTGAGATTTTCTTAAATCTGCACTGGCTCCTGAACACCAGCACAAAGGCTTTGCTATTCTGTATGACCATCTTCGGTGCAGCACCATGGCCTAAGTACAGGATGAAGGCTGACTCATTCTTTTCAATGAGCATATCAACAAAGTTACTGTCCTAAACTTTAGGTTCTGAAGTTATTTCTTCTGCAGTATCTACATTCTTAGCCATGGCAGGTATGGGTCTCAGCTGATTGCAATGTCTCCTAGAAGAAATTTCTAAATCAGATCCTTGAACTCTATGTGACTAGGATAGTTTTGTTCTGAATAACTCATGAAATCCACTTTGGACCCCCCCAAAGACGGACCTTGGTGGATTCCTCATTGTAACAAGACCAGCTTTCTGACTTGATATTGAAGATGATGATGGCTATCATTATTATTACTACTATTATTTTTAATAGGTCCTGACAGCTACCTTGCAGAAATTTGAAATGTGACAACTCTTGCTAGTTTCAAGTTAATCTGAGAAAACATATTCCAATCTTATGAATGCAATTGCTTCAAAGACTCTGCGATATATGTTAGGGCATAACATCAGTGTATTGAACAAAGCAATTCTATACACACACACACTTTTATATATAAATATATATATATATATATATATATATATATATATATATATAAAAGAGTCCCCTACAGATGATCGAACTTCCAAAAGGACGACTTTCATATGACCGAGACCATATGATCAGCTTTTGGAAGTTCGAACACCTGTTAAAAAAAAAAAAAAAAAAAAAAGAGCACAGAACAAAACATTACCTAAACGTTGCTAGAGGGTGGAGGGGGGCATGCTCCCCTGCACTCCCATACCCTCTGCTATTTCAATATATCAACTCCGAGATCGCACTACAATGTGGAAAATGGAAATCTTCCTGTTCCACGCTATGGGGAGCTGCCCGTTCAGAATGTTCGAACTTCCAAAAGTCGATCATATGAAAGTCGTCCTTTTGGAAGTTCGATCATCTGTAAGGAACATATATATATATATATATATATATATATATATATATATATATGGATGGATCTATTTCACATACTTCACATGGCTGAAATCCGAGTGTCTAAGTGTTTACTTAACCTGAGAAACACTTTACTGTTCGGTAGATTAAAGTTTCGCTCTTTTCTTCTCAGCAAATTCATCTTCGGTTATTTTAGACTTCGGCCACGTGAAGGGGATCTACATATCTATATATACATATATATACATACATACATATACACACACACACACACACACACACACACATATATATATATATATATATATATGTAAAATTAATACAAATTTAGGAACAGAATTACTAAGCAATGCAGAGAAAGTTTCTAATACTAATAATTTATTTGTAGCGGTCTTATTTACATTTGCTATACATCTTTTCTTGTATTCATTTCAAGTGTGAAAATCATGTAACTAACAGCATGAAGTGAAATATACACTGCTGTCTTCTTGTATACAATGTAATGCACATTGTTCTTTCATACATGCAGGTCATCTCTGGATCAGCTCACCAATCCAATATAAAAGAGCTAAATAACAACAAACAAAAATACACCAACTCATTTTTTAATTAATGATTTGTCCATTGGCTGTCTGTCATGTCAGAACTCTTGCATGTACATTTTTTTCTTTCATTCTTAGACTGGTTTCTACTACCAGTAACAATATATTCATAAAAAAACAAAAGCACCAGAAAATCTCAAACAACTAATGGTAGCCTAAAACATGATGTTAGGCATGTCCTTTGATCCTTGTATATTACACAGTCACCACCATCTTCAAAGTATTACTCAAAAAGGACACGTAGAATTTAATGTGGTCAGGCATCCATCAGACACTGCTAAGGGTGAAATGGTATCTGTTTAGATGACTTCTGACCACCTGGCAAGGCACACAACCTTTAGAAAGATTTTCATTTAGCTTCTGCCACCTGACTACTCTTTTAGCTAGTTCTTTCATTTTCAGAATGGAGGAGTGACCTTTACAGATTTTTTCCAATACAGCTTTTCAAAACTTTCATGGTACTACTGCGCATGTGCCACATTAAATCCAACTATTTCCCCATGAAAGTTTTCTTTTATAAAACATTTTCAGACATTTATCATTTGACAATGGCCATCATCGTGAAAGTTAATACAACAGCCCTTGCTTGGTCAGTCCTACTCAAAAGTGTAATTTATTTATTATTTTTTATTTTACATTTGTTAACCGGGGTGTGTGTCTGAGTCGAAAAGGCCCTTTTTCAGCACAGGCCTGGAGAGAAAGGCTCCACATGGAAAAATGACAGATACATTTAGATATTTAGAAATGATCAGTATACACACAAATTACAATAGACATGTTTTTACAGTGGTATGCAGCACATCAACAGTTACAGCTGAGAGAACAAACTAAAACATTAATTTAAAAATAAAGGTAATTAATAGATTTGTGGTGTACAGCTTTAATTTGAACATAGGTAGAATACATACACAGTACACAGGTACAGTACATACATTGTACACTAGCCAGTGTTTGTGAGTAAGAGTGAAACCTATTATCAAGTACTCTAGGTTTATGTGTACCTTATCCGCTTTCACTAGCCTGGGGAGTAATCATGGCACTGCCAACTTTGCTTGAGATGTTGCCTAATGAGGCTTTTAAAGGAGGCTTTGGACGATGTGTATTGTATGCTAATGGGGAGAGAGTTCCATTTTGTAGCCACTGAACTACTATATAGTGCATCTCCAAAGCTATTGTAGCTGTTGGTGACTTCTAGTAGTAGTTTGCTTGATGATCTAAGAGGCCTTTTGGCTGAGTGATGTTGTACTAGGTTTTTGGGGGCAGGACACTTATTGGGGAGGTAATATATAGAATGACAGAGGCAGAGCTGATTGTAGGTTAGGAGGCTGGCAGTTCAAGCCAGTGGAGTTGTCTCAAAGCAGTACAGTGATGAGTTCTATATGAGCAGTTTGCAGCAAAGTGAGCAATTCTGTTGTAGCAGGCTTCCATTTTACTTAGTTCAGTTTTGTTGAGATTAGTCAGAATGGGAGATGCATAGAGTACGGTGGATAGAAGTTGGGAGCGAGCAATGGCGAATCTTGTCTTGTTGGTAAGAAATGCGTTGATACGGTAGAGTGATCCCAGTTTGGCATGTAATTTTTTAATAGTTGAGATGACTTTCAAGTTTTAGGTGGGAGTCTATGGTTATTCCCAATAGCTTAACCTGTGCCACTGGAGCGACTGGAGTAGCATTTGTGGAGTAGATAGTGAATTGACTGTTATCAGTGTTTTTGTTAGAACAGGTTATAATCATAAGTTGAGTTTTCTTTGGATTGAGGATAAGTTGGGCTTTGGTAAGGTAATTTTCAACACCAGAGAATGCTAGTTGGGTTGTTTGTAGGAGGGTGGGAATGTTTTTTGCAGCACAGATTAAGGTAGTATCATCTGCATACTGAATGATAGCTGCATGCTGTGTGGAGGCATGGAGGTCATTTGGGAAGATTGTGAATAGTAGTGGTCCTAAGATACAACCCTGTGGGACTCCTATAGTTATGGGCAGCTGAGGGGAGAGAGAATTTTCCCATTTCACAGCTTGGCACCAGTCTGTTAAGTAGCTTTGGAACCAGGTAAGAGTGGAATTTGATAGGTGATATTGGTTTAGTTTGTTTAGCAGGATGTGGTGCGAGACTGTGTCAAATGCTTTGGACATATGCAAAATAAGAGTTGACACCTGCAGGCCTTCGTTTTTGAGACAGTTTACTGTGTCTTTGAAGCAGAGGAGAGCTCTAGTGGTACTATGGGCAGGTCTGAAACCATGCTGAGTAGATCACAGGATGTTGCTGTCTAGGAGATATTTTAGCACCTGGGTATAGATGCATTTTTCTAGGATTTTAGCCAGGGGGGAGAGTACAGCAATGGGTCTGTAGTTATTAAGTTCAGTGGAGGTCCCGCCTTTATGTATGGGTGTAACATAGCATATTTTCCAGAGTTAGGGCACATAGTTTTCAACAATTGATCTGTTTATGAGAGTGATTGGGATAGCAATAGCATCTGCTGTGAGTTTCAAGAAATAGCTGGGGAGTAGGTCGGCTGCTGTTGATGAGGTTTTTAGTTTGGAGAGCATGCTTCTGATTGAAGTGGTGGAAATTGTTTTGAGGGTAAAGCTTGTATTAGTGTTATTTGTGCTGGGGGGGATAGTGAGATAGGAACTGTCCTGTGATACTAAAGATAGAATTGAGTTCACAATGTGGGAGTTGAATTGTGTTTCAATGGGAACTTTAGTGTCAGGGGTGGTTGGTTTGGGGGTAGCCTTTTGGGTGGATTTTAGTAGCTGGTTTACATTTTTCCAAAATTTTGGGGGATTGTGTTGGTATTTAGTTTGTAATGTTGTGTAGTAGGATTTTTTGTCCAGCCTAATGCATTTTTTGCACTGTTTCGCAGTTCTTGGTACTTAGTTAGGCTTTGTGTTTCTTTGATTTTTTTGATAGCAAAGCCAGGCAGTGTCTCTGTACTTGAGGATTTGTTTGGTTTCTTTACTAAGCCAGGGGTTTGTAGAGGTTCTAACCTTGATTTTGCGCACTGGAGCGACAGTGTCTTGGTGGTGTAGAAATGTTTTGTTGAAATATGCTACAGCCTGGTTAAGTGGGAGGGTTTTTATGGGGGGGTCCATCCAGTCACAGTTACAGAGTAAAGTATTGAGGACCTCGGGAGAGATTTTTTTTGTGTGTTTCTAGTGGATTTATAGTTAGTGGTTTTGCATATTCTTGTTCTACTATGTATAAGGTATATTATGTTGTGGTCACTTGAGGTGTCTGGGAGACTGCCTGTGTGGGGGTACAATATGGGGATGTTAGTTAGGACCCAGTCAAAGATGGATTCCGTTTTAGATTTTTTAATCACATCTAGTTGGAATTTGGACTAGCTGCTGGTAGCCATGGAGATTTATTAGATTACTTGGTGGTTCTAACATACAGGTGAACCAATCTAGGTTGAAATCCTCCAGAATGAGGGTTTCTTGTGAGTATGGGGAAGAACACCAGGATAAGAAGTCTTCAAGGCTAGCAGGTGTATTACCAGGTGGAATATAGATCACAATTGTGGTGATGACCTTTTTAGGGTGAAGTTGAAGATGTGAGATAAGTATATCCCAATTACTGGGGGAGGGGTAGGAGTTTGGTAACTGAAGTACAGTTAAGTTGGACTTGTACAGTAAGGCAGTTCCACCCCCTTTACAAAGTGGTTTGTCTTGTCTAATGATATTATAGCCAGAAGGAAGAACTAATGAGTTAGCTATATTTTTATTTAGCCAGGTTTCTGTTAAAGGAACTATATCTGGGGAGTAGTGTGCTACTGTGGCCTGGAGTTCAGGTATTTTATTTATGATACTTCTAATATTAATATTTAGCATTAAAAGATGGTTGGTTTTGCTGCTGTTGTTGATTTGCCCAGGGATGAAAATAGTGGGGGTGTTATGTTCTGACATTTGTGTTGGAGCAGTTTGTGTTGGACAGGATAGATTTGGGCCTGGGTTGGGGTGGATATCCCCACTTATGGTGAGCCTGGTGTTAAAATGGTGATACAGATGTTGGAGTTTGGTGATGAGTGTGAGAAAGTGTTGTGTTTTTTTGGAGTAGGAATGAGAGCATTCTGAAGTGGTCTGTTATGTAGTTCTTGAACAATTGAGGGCAGCTATTATTATAATGTGCGGTGTCTGTATATAAGAGTGCAAAATACAGTGTTGTGCTACTAAGTTTAGGGATATTGCTACAGTGATAACTTGTGGAGTTGTAAAGAATTATGAGAAGACAGACTAGACTTAGCTGTGTGATAGTCATAGTTATAAAGTTTAAGTTGGTTCTAGCTGGAGGTCTGGATAGGAATTATAGGGTTGCACTATATGTAGATGGGTAAGTACTGTGGGGTGATGTAATAATGCCTAGCGGGAATGAGAGTGGTTGGGAGTATTTTTTGGTGGAGCAAGTTGGTGTGGTGTAATGTGATCTGACTTGAGGAGCTGTAATTGGTGGAGGTGATGTGAGGTTGGGCTGTGAGTGTGGCTGTGATTACTATAAATGCAGAGGTAGTGGGGATGGGAGGGAATTGGGGGCAGGGCAGGGGAGCGGTGAGAGCCAGAGCAATAGCAAGGGTGAATGGAGTGGGGCAGAGCCCACCAAGACAAGAGTAATGGGCAGCAAAAAAGTGTTACTTTAAAAATCTGAATACTTTAAAGAAATTCATGAGTTCTAATGGCTTACCAGCAAGCAGAATTCAATTGCTGAAAAGCACTTGTGTCCTGGTGGGAGACTAGTAATTTAACGATGGCTCCATGCTCAGCAGGATTCTAATATAGACTTAGTATTGGGGGAGGGGGATAGCACAATGGGCTTAAACCAGGTGGAATGCAAAGAAACCAGCGAAACCAGAGAGGCAATCAGTGGAAATCTATCAATGAAGGCCTCAGAGTGGGTAAGTAATAATTCAAACTCTATCTGTAAAGTGAAGGAGGAAAGAGACAGCAAATTTTATTAAGGTTGGGAGTGTGTCTTCACATTGACTTGTTTATTACTAGCCAGCTTGTGCACAGATTAAAGTAGGGAGATACATTAGCAATGAAGGGAAATGTATAGAGATGCAAATAAACAGGTGGGCCTCAAGTGATACAAACTAAGGCAGAAGGCACTGAGAGGGCTGCTTGATGGTTAATTTAGTCACAGAGATCTGAATTAAATGTATACTGTCTATTGGACAGTTAGGATTACTGCACTAGCTGGGGGGGGGGGGGCACGAGGCTACAACAATCAGTTTAATTAGCACACTGAGAACTACTAAGAAATAGTGCTAATGTTATAGCTTCACTCTCATAAAACATACAAGAAGAATGCCTAAGTGGACTGACCCTGCTCTTGAGGCTCAAAATGTATATTCTTGTTTAGTCTGCAGTACTGATTCCTTCTTATACTGTATGGGTGGAGTGGTAACCGCAGACTGCAGATTTGCTTGAGTGTGCTCCTGCTCTTGAGGCTCAAAATGTATATCCTTGTTTAGTTTGCAGTACTGATTCCTTCTTATACTGTATGGGTCAAGTTTAACAGTAATGTCCTGAAAATCTTTAATTTATTCATATACTCTCTGTTTTCTCTGACATTTCAGGTGATCAATCTTTAGAGAGACTGTCAGCATTACCATGACTCATTCTGTTTAATAATCATGGATTCATAGGTCATGTCTTAATTCTTGCCCCTCCTACTGGAGGTAAACTCTTGAGCTCACAATCTTCAGGAAACAATGTTAATAAAGGTTTATGGACAGAAACCAACCTGAATTTTCTGTTCTATGATAATGATCAAATCTCTTCACTTCGAAAATTACAGCAAGCAGCCAGCACTGTTGGCACACAGAGATAAAGTCCAGACTATGACCCAGGTGAGAAAAGTTAAATTAAATGCACCTGCAGTTTGTGAAGGTGGCATGGACATGGAGAAAAATTAAAGGGTTGAGCACACTGGCCTCTCTCCCCTGAAGGGCAGGGGGCATATCTGAGGACATATACAATGTGCCAATTTCTCCAGTGAGCACTGGAAAAAAAGTGCTACTGTCTCTGTTGTGCAGGAGGTAGGGGCGGTTCCCGGTTCATGCAGTTTACAGAACACAGTAGCTATCTAGCAACATGCCCCACTGCAAACCCTCCTCAAAATACCTAAGCAAATACATAAGCAAAACAGCCTGACCCACTGAAAATAATGGTCACCACTCCCTGTTTCTGACTTTTGCCTTATCAGGAATGTTTTGGTTGAACAGCACATGCTCACAGGGGGAATTAACAAGGCCATATAGCTCTGGAGAGGACGCTTGACAGTTAAGAGCAGAGAGGAACCAAAAAAATTAAAGAACGTTTTTCTTTTCTGAACTGAGAATACCTTTTCTCAACAGCAGACTACGTTCTTGAAGCACAATCAACTGGTTACTCTTCCTATGAAATCATAATGTATTAAATTACAGCAAAGCTGAGGCATGACAAAAGAAGCAATACTAACAACTCTTGATCAGAGCATACACACGCCTTCTCAAAGTAAGCATTTCTTTACAATTTCTGAAAGAATTTTGCTCAAATCATGTCAATTATCATGCCACATTCTCCTTCAATAGCTTGGACAGTGTTAACACTGAGTTTTGGTTAACTATGAATTCTCCATAAGAATTAAAACAACCCAAGAAATCCCTGAAAACCTTTCCTGTTTATGGGGAGGGATGACCTTATGGATAGCTTTCAAGTTCATTGCAGAAAGGTACATCTCTTCTTTCCTGTCCATAATACGGCCCTGATATTCAATCTGTATTTATGAAACTCATATTTTGACTTTTTTAACTGTCTACAATCTTGCAACTTTTGGGGCACCTTGTGCAAATTACTCAGATACTAATTTTCTGACTTTCCAGTAGTCAGCAAATTGTCCACTTAGACAACTACATTCAGACTCCTGAACATATTTTCCATTATTTTTTTTTGAAAAATGGATGGTGCAGAGCTCACATAGAATAAGTAACCTTATCTGCTGTACATGAACAAATCCCAATGTGTTTTAATTGTTACATACCTTTTAGAATCATGTTCAAGCATCACTTGTTCATAGCAACTGCAGTTCTGCCATTCAGTGTAGCTTTCAATTCACATGGAGATGGTCCTTAAGCTTATCTCAACTAAGGGCAAACAGACATTGTGTTTTTCACAACAAAGAGTAGTAATTTTTCACCAAATGCAGATAAATTCCCAAGTTTCACGGTAACTTCTTAAAAATAGTGTGCAAAATATTTGCCCTCACACAACTGAACTTATAGCACCGGGTCTATATTAAAACACCGAACTTTGTGTTCTAATATCGAACCCTATGAATCGAAAATTTAAAACATCGAACATACAGAACAGCAGATTTTTTTCTAGGGAAAAATTTGCTGTTCCAAAACACACACACAACACAAGCACACCAAACAAACAGCAATCCACGCACATACACCTAAACTCTTACACCTAACCCTACACTAAACTATACATACACCACTAACTATCCACTTACCTTAACCCAAACCCTAACCCTAAGGTCCATCACTATCGCAGAGTCACCTCACCCGCGCCCTAACCCTAACTCACCTACCCCGCCCTAACCCTCACGTCCACACAATCGCACACTTACCTGAACCCTAACTCACCTACCCCGACCTAACCCTCACATCCACACAATCGCACACTTACCTGGACCTGACCCGTAACTTTCCACCACAGCGCTGAAAATACCAAAGCAACAGAAACGGGCAACCAATTTTCTTTCCCTAGGAAAAAATTTGGTTTTCTGTTTCTTCAATATTTTCAGCTTTCGCTGAAAACAGGTCGATATTAGAACACTTGAAATTTTGAATGTTCGATGTTCTAATATAGACCCTATAGCCCCAATAGTGATCTCCATGCCCACTCATTTGCCATTTAAAGTAAATACAGACATGATCAATCTTCTCCCTTTTGAGAACTTACAGCAAAAAAAAAAAAAAAGTAATTTAGTCATTTTCATATGCTTGTTTATCTTTCCAAATACATTTTTAACTTTTGCTGTAGGTTATTTTCAATTTGTCCTGAAAATGTAATTTATAGTTACATGTTCTTTTAAAGTGAACTTTTTAGCCACTTTTTAATTTCAGATTTGTGGAACATTTTTTTTTAATTATTAAATATTTTTATTTTGTGCATTGCAACTTTTGATTTATGCTCCCTCAGCTGCGATATATTGTGATCTCCATACTTACAACAGTCTTGAATGCCTTTGGAGATATTAAATTCAGTTCCAAAAGCAGTCTCCTTTGTGCACTTCAAATATACCTCTGTGTGCTTCAGCCAAACCCAAACCAAATTCACAGTTCACAGCAAGCTGTTTCGGTTCAGCAATTTACTGTGTCAAAGTCTCAACAAGCCTGTGGGAACAGTTATCAAAAAATGAAATCTTTCTGCAGTTACCAATGATTATGGCTCAACATATTCCTTAATAATTTTAACAACTTGGTCAAAGGATTTAGCTCTAGAGTACTACAGCTGAACTATGCTCTGAAGTAATCTGTACGTCAGTGCATAACACTAAGTGATGTCATGACGTGCTAGTCCAAAGGAATACCATCTGCAACAAAATTCTTCACTTCTTTATTTACAGACCATTCTTTCATTCCTCCCAAATAAGACATCAAAAATCTCATTTCCACTTTTTCTTATTTAAATGTTAGAGCTGAAGCAGAAGAGTTTGTTGTCCCACACAGCACACGTTTAGCATCCCCCAACTAAAAGTGATCAGCAAAGATTGCTGAAAGTCATACTGTTTTTTTTTTTTCGCCAAGATTGCAATGAGGCAGGAACATAATTACTCGTTTCAATCTTTAAAAAGAAAATGATAGCATGACAGATCACCACCTACCATTACTGTGGCAGCTGGTAAACTGGCAACTTGTTTGGTGCACCTACTAAGTGAAGCTCAGGCCAGCTGCCCTCTCTGCGCCATCCTTCTTACGGCTCTACATGATATATATGTTGAAGAAACTCACACACAGAACAGAGCACATTTGAAACCAAAGAAACTCACACACAGAACAGAGCACATTTGAAACCATTTTATGAACAAACAGACTGAGCACTGACTGATTACAGCACATCTGCACTTAAATTATGTAATACGTGCATGGGCCCACTTTTATAGAAGTATGTGCAAAGTACAAATGCATCACAGTACCAAAATGAGTATTTCACAAAAGACAGAAAGGAATGCTGAAACACAAGATTGACAATCTGTAAGTGAACATTGACACTGCTGGTTGAGTTCACAATTATTGCACATTAGATTTGTTGTACTACCTGCTCAAAATAATGGCAGTTATCAGGCAATTAGTTTCACTATCTTTGTTCATTTTAATAGCATTTCCATACCTAGCTGTACTTTAATGTTGGCCATGCTGCTAGCCTAATATCACTGCAGTATGCAGTGTGTCAAGATATTTGGGATAACGGTATTTTGATTGATGGACAGCTGAACTAAACCACCTTGCACAGTAAGGTCTCTAATAAATTATTCATGAAGACGCCATCCTGTTAAGTCACCTTTTACAAACCTCATATTGTATTTAGGCACACATCAGGTAGCTTGACACAGACAAACACTGAACTGATCATCATGCTTCCTGAATCATTCTCTAAGGTTTTCTGAACATGTGTTATGTTGATGGTTTAAAACAGTTTGGGATGTAAACCCCATACTGTCCCCAGTCTTTGTATATCTGTGGAAATAAAACTTTGTTGTTCATACAGCATATTAATGTCTCTTAATGTTTTCATTATTTTAGCTAAAATTCCATCACTAATACAATCAAGTTTGCCAAGTACACACAAGTGGCAGGGTTTAAAACCAAGCCCAGGATTCAAAGGGCAGTACCAAACCATTTCCTCAGCAGAAAAAGGGAGATGACTTTGATACACAGCAGCTCTGCTTTGTTAAAGGCAAATCATGCTCAGCCTGGTTGAGTTCTTTGAAAGGGTTACTGAAGCCATGGCTAAGGGGCATACAGTCTACAATGTTTACCTAGACATTACCAATACCTTTGCTACTATTCCACATGCTGGAATTAACAACAAACTTTCCCAACTCAACATTAACCCATACATAATTTGCTGGGTTGATGATTGGCTATCTGACAGAGCCCATACTGTTAAGATTAGGAGTAGTTTCTCTATGCAGAAAAATGTCATTTGGTGTGTCCCACAAGGCTCTATCCTGGGTCTCCTTCTCTGGTAGAGTTTACTATAGTATAAACACTGATATTAAGAAGCTATAGCTAACCATGTTTGCTGATGACTGCAAACTGTGCGTTGGTTATCAAATCCCATTCTTATTCTCAAATACTCCAGTAAGGGCTGGATGATGCAAATATTTGGTGTACTAATCATAGGCTAACCCTCACAAAGAAATGCAGCATAGTTTCCTTTGGTAAATCTAGCATCACTACTGTTACACACACACACATTACATATATATATATATATATATATATATATATATATAAACATTAAATTTGTTAGAGTTCAGAGATTTCAGAACACATTTTGCTAACAGATTTACCACCACATCTATGCAGTAGTTAGAAAATCCTTCTACTTTGCACAGTTTAACCTTTGTAGTAGATAAAGGTCCAAAGACGTTACAGTTCTACTTTATTCATCCCTTATTAGGCCGATCACTGAATGCTGTCGCACCAAAAAGATCTCAAGTCTCAGTAACCTTAGCTACTCTGAAAGACAAAGTGCTGTCCCTCTGCTCAGTATGATACAAATTCCTGAGGGGTGATCTCTACTTAGCTTTCTACAGTATGAATTCCCTAGCCCTATTTGAACTCCTCTGATTAAATAGAACAAGTAGTAACTAAAGTACCACCCATTCTAGAGACGTAAAACTACTCTGTCACATCAACACCACCAAATGGCATGACAGATACCTAACTCATTGCACCCCTTACTTCTAGATTAGGCTGACCCTCCATGGCAACCTTTTAAATTGTCTAGTTGACTTGATGAGTGATTATCACCAAGGATATGTGAAGAAAGTTTACTTTATGGGAGACACTGCTAGTCTACCATCATATCATGTGATGTGGCTGAGCTTCTTGATGGCCTTCTTTGGCAGCGCACTACTATAGTGAGAACGAATGAACCATAAAATAGTGCCAGTGATTTAATTGCAGAACTAAGCACTTACATTAACAAGTGGATGAGTAGCTGTCAAATTACTCCTTTTAAAATGTTGGGGCAGCTTATGATAAGGAAGAAAACATTTAGTACTTTGACTGAAAACATAAGAATCTGGTTGACAGACCAGGACTGCACTTTGGATGAGCAGATGGGTAAAAAGGGTGACCTCTACCTAGTCAGCAGGACAACCCACTCAAGAAGAGGTACCTAGTACTACTTATTGCTATAAGGGAGTCCACAGAGGGCAGTCTCACCCATCACAGTGGGTTCCACAGGCAAAAGGAGGAAGCCACTGGTTCCAGTACATGACAAGGTCTAGGAGTTAAATGTTTCCAGTGTAACTATAAGGAATATATGGTTCAAATGTCCATAGGAATAGTGTGGTGAGCAGAAACCAACTGACAAGACAAATATAGCTGCATAGCTGCACAGTGGTAGTGGTGAGTTTCCTTGAAATTGCACTCCACAATACAACAAGGTCCTGCACCTTATCCTGGTAGAGGGTAAAGAAATTACACTGCTCTGGACATAACTGAAAAACCTTCAGTTATTAGAGAAAATCATTACTTGCCTGGGCAGTCCACTCTAGTTACGGCCACAGGAGGCAGACCTTCTCAGGTACCAGTGAACAGAGTTCACTTTAACTAGTAAAGAGGCAAGGAAATAGAAAGACGACAGAGTCTGATGACATGCCAGCATACATTTTAAAAGGAAATTATTTTCATGATGTACAACCTTGTGTATATAAGAGTAGATACAGCTGTGCATGGAGACAAGCATATGGGGAAGACAACAGGGGAGACCAAGCCAATGCCCCCATTTACAACAAATTTTGATGATGTGGCTACTTTAAGTGAAGAGATAAGTAGTAGTCCCAAGCCTGAATCAGCCAAAGCTGTTTAAAAGTAGTGGTCTCCCTCTGGAAAGGACTGCTTCTAGGGAATAAATGGTTAATAGATGCAAGCCTAAATCTGAGCCAAAACTGTCAAAAGATACAAAACTTCCTTTGGAAAGGGAAATGGTGAGAAACACAAAGAGTTTTCACAGGCAATGCTCTCCAATCCCACTCTACATAACTTGACCCAGATCTTCAAAGGAAGGGGAGTCTGTATATACTGGGCATGGAATTATTGTACATTGAATGCACTCCTGAAGCAGTACTAGAGCGAGTATTTATACAGCAGACTAATGTCTATCAACAGGCACTTCTGGCATTGCCTGTGATCTTCCTTTTCCAAATCATGTTGTTCTTGTCTTTTAGCTTTTCCCGGTTAGGGGCCGCCACAGCGGAACTCCAGTCCGCTAATGATTGGCAGTAGATTTTCACGAATGCCGAGGTGCCAGCTCGATGTTCAACCTTCAACAAAGGCAAGCCCATTTATGCATGTCTTTCGAACGCCCACCCAACCGTGGGGAGGACATGCAGACTCCACACAGAAAGCACTCCCTGCACTCCAGCCAAGAATCGAACGGGAGAACCTCTTGCTGTGAGGCAACAATGCTACCGCTGCACCACAGTGGAATTCCTTTTCAATCAAAGTACCTTTTCCAAATCATATGGATATGAAATGTATAAAAAGAAGGTTTATGCTAATTTTTAATGGACAAGTACTGAAAAAAACATAAGAAGGTACTGCAGGATGTGTCAGCAGTGTCAAAAAGATTAGCAAGGCAGGACAGAAAGCCAAGGCCATTTCTGTGCAACTGCCTATTATCAAGGAACTGTTTGAGAGGGTAGATGTGGGTATTTTGCATCCTCTTACTAATGCAAGCAACACAGGTAAGTGGTATATCTTAGAGATGGTAGAATACACTACTGGGCATCCCAATGCACTGACTTTGTCCCCTACTGAGGTAGAAAAAGTGACAAATGTTGCATTGGAAATTTTCAGCAATGTAAATTTTCCCCTGAAAATATTCTCTGAAAGAGTGGTTAGCTTCACGGCAGATTTGCTGACCTGTTTGTGGAAACACTATGAGATAAAGTAGTTAAAAATCTACCCCGTCATCAACAAAAAAATCTGTTCTGATGGAGAGATTTAACTGTGCTGTTAAGAATAGGAGTTTCACAGACCAGCTTAAGCAGAAGTGAGACAAGTCCTTGCCCCATCTCTTCATTGCATACAGAGATGTACCACAAGACTCCACATTTTTATCATTAGAGATACTTTGTGGTGACGGTGAGGGTGGTCCTAGATTTCATATGTGATTTATAGGAGATTGAATGTGATTCCCACAGGAAAATCTGTTCTGCAGCATGTTCTAAATTTGCACGGGAGCACCTTGCTCATGTACAGATGCAGTAGAAGTTTTTTTTAAGAACAGACAACACCAGCACAAGAATATGAAGTCAATCCGAAGGCAAGGGTGCATATTCCTGCTTGACAAAAATAAGTTGCAGACATTAAGGGAGGGTCTTTTCACAGACATGAGAAAAGTAAGTAGCATTCATTATATGATGGAAGTGTCAGACAGGAGGGAGAATGAATTAACATGATGATGTGTTGTGGTAGATGTCCTCAGTGAGTCTTGGTCTGACCTTTGACTAGATGAGGCAGTGCTGTCACAGCAGCTATCCCCTACCCAAGTTCAGGAAGTCCGAGCAGTACAAGAATTTCTAGACGTGGTCGCTGCTAAGACAGAATACACTCAACTGGCGTATCACCATCTCACTACAGGGACTAAATAGCAAACAAAACAAACTCCTTACAGTGTGCCTGATCAAGTCAAGCAAAATATAAGGGTAAACTAGATCTCTTCAACAGTACTGATGCCAAAAAAGATGGAAATACCAAGTATGGTACACAAGGTTGTCAGCAGACATTCCAAAAGCTTGAAGAAGGATTTGAGTAGATCCCCTTTACCAGCCACCCCTTATTATAGCCAGGAATGTAGCATGCAGGAAGAGACTTCAAACTACAGACTGGGGACTACACTTAGCAATGTTTCTTCTAAAGGAGAAGAGGACTCAGTAGTAAACGTAAGTCACAGACTCCAGTCAAGAGATGAACTGTATGAAGCTCTAGCAAATGAATGGTTAGGGGGCCCCACAAGTTTTAGCATTACCTATATGGTAAAAAAAAAATAAAAATAACTGAATCTGCAGATCATAATCATTTCAAGTAGTTACAGACAGCCAGAGGGCAAAATGGTATGTTTCCCAGATAGAGTCTGGGATTACATTTCAGTCAACGATATGACAATCCAGCTCTGGAATGGTGGCACTAATGCAAATATAAATAGGCCTATCAAGACAGGGGACCAGGTAGCTTAACTTGAAATGCAATTTTCTATCCTTATAATGTCGCAAGAAAGCCCATTGTTTGTGTCTTTCAGCTTTTCCCGGTTAGGGGTCGCCACAGCAGAACTCTGGTCCGCTAATGATTGGCAGTTGATTTTACGCATCGCTTGCCAGGCCTGACGCACAACCTTCAACGAAGGTACGCCCATTCACGCACGTCTCCACGCAGAAGACGCTCTAGATGAGAATCGAACCGGACAGCATCTTACTGTGAGGCGACAACGCTACCGCAGCACCATGTTAGTCTAAAACTTGAGAAGTCTGAAAGGCTGTGTGAAACTTGCATTTTTCTTTTAGTAAAGGTTCAGTAAAAAAGCTGTACTAATATGAGTTAAATGTCTTTTGTTTTTAGGGAAGAAAAATGCAAATACTGTGGGAAACTTGTACTTGCTGCTTCCAGTATGTCTTCCAGTATTAAATGTTCAGAGCTTCCAAAGCTGTACAAGAATCTGAAGTTTCCCTGTGTGGCACAGAAGCAGCAAAATAACTGACAATTTTTGTTGTGCTTCATTTGTATGTATGCTGAAATTACTGGCACTAAATACATCATGGATATTGTTTAATGTAACTAGCTGTTTTTTAATAGGAGCTCAGTTTTAACTTGTAAAGAAAATAGTTCTTTATTAAGCAACCTTCAGATTCCTTGAAAAAACAGTCAAGTATTCTTCTAGGTATCTTAAATTTTCTGAACAGATTTTGAGTCACTTATTAATCACCCAAATAATGGAAATATTTTTAACAGAGGATACGCAACTTGAAACCAAACAAATGCAAAGTAATAGGAACCAAGAATGAATAAAATAAATGTATTAGCAACCATGTATCACAGTAAATAACATGAACAAATGCTTTCCTCCATCAAGACTTCATCAGATAATACGACTACTTCCTATCTTCTAACTTATAAAAACCTTACAGCAAATCATGTGACCAAGAACATTAAATAAAAAAAAAAAAAAACAGTACATACCTAATTCATTAAACTTCACATTGCATTAGTCTTAATGGTATAAATAAAATAATGAAACTGAATAAATTACACACACCGTTAGAATATTTCATGCACTTAGTTATGCTTTGAAATTTTAAAACACACAATTAATTACACTTATAAAATCCAAACAGTAGAGAAAGGTTCAACTAACGTGTTACCTTTCAACCAGAAACAGTACAATCTTGGATACAGTACTATTTTTAGACCGCTCATTACTGCTCATTATATTAAACCCTATCCAGTCCTTGGTCAGTAGAATCACAAATGCACTATATATAGTGTCTGGGCAAAAAAATAAGAAAGGGAAGTATGTACCTATTATAACATAGTGTGGTAGTTCTCCCATTTAAGAGCTGGAAAGACCCCAAATAAAAGCAATTATCATTCAATACAATGCTTATAAATACCTGTATGGCAAAAGTATAAAGCCAAGTGTAAATATACTGCTTTGAGCTACTTGCACAGTGAATGTACACTTCAAAGTGTGTCTTTAAGAGATGTTTCTATGAATTCCATAATCATTAATCAGGGGTCAACAATAATAAAGGAAAAGGGTAAGGCATGAGAGAGATATTACTCCTTTAGGTACAATAACTGGGTTAGATTAGACAGAAATCTTAATTTACAGGAACATGTACATTTGATTAAAAACATCATACCCATCCAATAACTGTTTCAGATCATGCACCAATAAAATCTAAGACAAAATGCAGGGTAATGAATTAAAAATGACACACTGGCCCTTTCCCACCTACCTGTTAAAAAGAGATAAATTTAGGAATGGGTAGTAGACATTACTCGAGAATTATTACAGAAGATAGAAATTTCTTCAGAAGTGATGGCTAGTGATGGGATAAAAATGAAAATGAAGTTTAAAAAACAAGGTAGAAATAAAAGAGAAAGATATGGTTACGAAGTAATAGGAATTATTTAGAGGGGCTGACAAAGGTTTAAGTATTGCAGAAAAAGGGAAATCTCAAAGAACAAGAAGAGGTGCAACTGCAGACTGCTAAAGAGAAAATATGACAGTATTTGGATAATATGTACTAGTTTAGAAAGATTGCTATTAAGCAACCATTTTGACAACAACTTCAGGGCACTAAAACATTTAGCAAAATGACCTAGGCAAAAGAAAGCAGAAAGGGTTGTCACCAGACTTAGGTAGCCTATAACAAAAAATAATAATAATAGTAATAATAATAATAATAATAATAATAATAATAATCAGAGATCCAATAGAGGTATTACAGACAGTTCAGATTAAAAAAAAAAAAAAATATATATATATATATATATATATATATATATATATATATATATATATATACACATAGCAGAGAAATGTAGAAATCAAGAAAGAGCACACATGGAAATATTTATGGAAGACTTAATTTTGGCAATGTTAGAGGTGGAAGAGGCTATATTTTCTACTCGGGTGCTGTCCCCAACCTTGTTTGAAACCACCAGGCAAATCAAACTCCCCAAAGGAGGAAATCCCAGGACAGACATATACATTTGTCTCTTCGGCGTGTTTTTTTGAATAATTAGCATCTTGCTCGGCTATATTTTCTACTTGGGTGCTGCCCCCAACCTTGTTTGAAACCAACAAGTAAATCAAACTCCCCTAAGGAAGAAATCCCGTGACAGACATATACATTTGCCTCTTTGGTGTGTTTTTTTGAATAATTAACGTGTATGTGGTTTTATTTTCTAAAAGTCTCTTGTATAAAGCTGCTTATTTTTGAAATTACCGTGGTGTGCATACCAGCAGTCTACTATTGCCTTGCTCCTCAACCTCCGGCCTCTTACTGCATGTGTATAAGTTGCACATCATATAGGAACACCACTAGGTGGCAGTATATGCACAAACTAAATTATGGGGAATCTGTATGTAATAGCAGTAGAGGTCTCAGTATTTTTCCTAGCAAACTCTCTTTAGAGTTGTTAGCTACAAGTAGTTATCCCTTCTCAGAGTTTCAGACTACAGCTAAAGATCACAATGCACATACCTCTGGGGTTGCCAACAGCTCTGTGTGCATGAAAGTGACTGTCAATGACTACTTTCTAGCTTCTCCTCCACATTCCTCCTTCTTGGTTCTATACCCCACTTAGACCTCCCTCTACCTCCACTCAACACCCCTCTGTCCCCTCCCCCACTTAACTTGAATTCTTCCCCACAAGTTTACATGTTAGTGGTGCTACCTGTGGCACCATTTTTACTGTAGACTCCCTGCCCTGTGGTAAGGCTACTTATGTACTCACCGGTGAATACTGAGATTTGAATTTTGACTTGCTTGCATGTATAAGCTGGTGTACATTGTCACTGCATTCTACTTTACTAATATGTTTATTGCTGTTTTTTCCTACACATCTTAACTGTTGCTTATTTCATTTTTAATGCATATTTGAATGTTGTGTGTTACATTTGGGGCTCACACTTTCCAATCACAACCTTGTTTGTAAAAATGCAATGAGTTGGCAGATTGAAAAAATTCACAGCACAGTACTCCTTCAGAAACATTACATGAGCAAATGACTGTAACTAAAGAAATTATTCTTTTGAGCTGGAAACATCAAAATTCTGGACAAAGGCCCATGAAAAATAGGTACAAATCTGTATGCTGATTAACATAAAATGTGCATACATAATTATGTAATCCCACCCACTCTGATGGAATTGTGGGATACCAACTTTCAAACACAAACTGAAGAACAGACAGCCAAAATATGGCCCCAGACCCTGTAGTAAATGGTAACCATTTTTTTAAATGTGTAGCAATGATGTTTACTGGGAAGGGAGAAGATGATGAACGTTAGGATTTTGTTTTTGGTAACTTGCAGTATGTGGGGAGTTTGTGGCTAAAGTAAGGCATTTAATGGTAGGCACTATTCTAATCTTAGCAAAAGAATATTATAGTTTGCTAGGACCTCCAAAAGTCATTCTCCATGGCCTACTGATCAGTAGTGTAGCTAAAGTTTGTGTCGTCCAGCTCTGAGTTTGCCGCCCTCCCCCTCACAAAATCATGGTTGAATGAGACCTCCCCCCCCTGCAGCTATTCAAATGTCCCATTACTTGTCTATTTTGCTCCATTCACCATAAACATTATAATGTGCATACTGCTTTACTTCTACAGTGATTATTTGGATTTCATTTAAAACCTATTTTTTTTTTACATTTTATAGCACAAACACTAAAGAAATGCAGTCTTACAATGAAAATAGATTTAGCATTAAAATGTCTCTGCCCTTGAAAGTAAACTCACATTCATTGAAACAGCACTGAAATCCACATTCAAAGAAAATGCATCTGGCCAGTGGAGGATAAAGACTACCTTTGGTCTATTTTCAAATCATAGGCCCCTTACACACGAAACATACATGTTTTCTTTGATACACCTTCCCGATTGTATCAAATTATATTCCTTGTATAATATACAGCATACTTGTTAGAGGGCATTTTAAATTTATTGTTTTGAACATGTTTCCAGTAAGCAAGGAAATAAAATGCATGAACAAATAATAATGATAAAACTGCTCAATTCAGAACATTTCCATCATAAACGTCTACTCAAACTTCTACAATCCATCAGTATCAGCAAATATGCACATTCTCTGCAGAAGTAAAAGTCATCTAAATAATTCCACATCAGAGAGATCTTTAACTAATGAAGAGGTTGCTGCAAGCAAACAACTTTATATTTTGTTGTTTCATCTACAAATACAGTGCCTGTTGCCTTTGAGGAATAAACTGCCTGTTAGATAAACTACTAATACTGCAATAGGGAATGGATGGCAAACTGATAACACATTCATAGTTACTACTGTATCTCCGCCAATGAGGACATTCTCAGGACTGCAGCATCCACCCCTTTGAAAAGTACAACACAGTACAGTATCAGCAATCCATCTACATACTGTAGGAGTAGAACCCACAGCCTTCTGCATCAAAAGTAAATAGTCTACCTGTTGTGCTACTACTACAAACACATTTGTATAAGCAGCACTAAACTTCTCTACCCCTGAGGAGCTATGCAGCACAAGAAATCTGGAAAAGCCAAAATTTATTTTGGGGAGAGGCCAAAAACCAGGGACACGTTTTAAACATTGCTTGTATAATCTTATAAAAGTTTCTAGAATAAAATGTTTTGCGTTACCATGTGTTTCCTGAAAGATAGCCATTTAAGCTTCAGACTGCCTGTCATTAATTAGTGACTTCAGTTCTCACTAATTTGGTAGAAAGCCACACATTTTAAGAGGAACAGACCAAAGTGCCCAAACATTGAACACAAGTAGTGGTAGGAAATTCAGGCTCTTGCACTTAAGGTACAGGGTTTGAGCCTGAGTTATAGCTAACTGGGGCATTTTGCACACTCTCTCTCCCTCTCTCATATACTCACTCACTCACACACACAAACACACACACACACTTAAACAAAAAGCTACAACGAGTTGAACTTAAATGCATAAAATATGCCCCTACCTGCAGATAATCAAACAAATAGAAATATGCCCCTACCTGCAGATAAACAAATAGAAAGTTAACTAGTAATGGTTGAGCGGAAGACTAAATGCACGGGAGTTCAAACAACGGTCGAGCGGTAAAAGCAGAACACTACCTTAAGGTTCAGTTCATTGAGCAGTAAATGCACAAGTTCACGGACTTAAATGTTAAATATGCGCCTGGAAATAAAATAAATCAATGGTACACAAGACAATACACCAGCAAAAGTGAATAAAATATGCTTATGGTTGAACTACCTAAAAACCCAGCCAGCACCAACAAATAAATCAACAGTTGAGCGGCATGATGCAGCCGAAGATAAATAATAAATGCAACACTACAATGAGATGGACTTAAATGCAACACTACAATGAGATGGACTTAAATGCATAAAATATCCCCCTACCTGCAGATAATCAAACAAATAGAAATATGCCTCTACCTGCAGATAATCAAACAAATAGAAAGCTAAACTAGTAATGATTGAGTGGAAGACTAAATGCAACAGAGTTCAAACAACAATGGTCGAGCGGTAAAAGCCGAACATGGACTTAAGGTTCAGTTCACTGAGCACTAAATGCACAAGTTCACAGACTTAAATGTTAAAATATGCTCCTGCAGATAAAACAAATCAATGGTACACAAGACAACACACCAGCAAAAGTGTACAAAATATGCTTATGGCTGAACTACCTAAATGCCCAGCCAGCACCAGCAAATAAATGAACGGCATGATGCAGCAGAAGATAAACAATAAATGCAACATTACAACGAGCTGGACTTAAATGCAACACTACAATGAGCTGGACTTAAATGCATAAAATATGCCCCTACCTGCAGATAATCAAACAAATAGAAAGGTAAACTAGCAATGGTTGAGCAGAAGACTAAATGCACAAGGTCAAACAACAACGGTCAAGTGGTAAAAGCAGTACACGGACTTAAGGTTCAGTTCATTGAGCACTGAATGCACAAGTTCATGGACTTAAATGTTAAAATATACTTCTGTAGATAAAATAAATCAATGGTACACATAACACACCAGCAAAAGTGCATAAAATACCTTATGGTTGAACTACCTAAATGCCCAGCCAGCACCAGCAAATAAATCAACAGTTGAGCGGCATGATGCAGGAGAAGATAAACGGACTTAAGTTGCACATTTTCTTGACGCCAGCCCACCAGATTATATAAACAGAAACTTTAGAAAGCTAATGGTTGCTAGCAGATGAAATAGATAGAAAGCTAAACTAGCGGCACACAAGCAGATGAATGCATACACCCCCTAATGATAATATGCCAGGCTTGCCAGCAGAAATGTTAAAAATCCCTACCTGAGCTAATGGTTGCCTGCAGGTTAACGGCATGCATGCAGATAAATTGAATGCACCCACCCCGCCTAATGAAGATATGCCAGCAGAAATGTTAAAAACTCCTACCTAATGATATGCCCAGCCAGCCGATAAAATAAACAAAAAAAGATAAACTAAATGCACAACAACACGGACTTAGGCTGGGACATGTGAGCGGTCTTAGGCACATCTGATCTGCTAGTATTACCATACCTCTCAAGTGTACCTCAGTACGAGGAACGTACCTCATTTGGTGTCTTAAAAAGTTCATGTTCCTCAAAGTTCCACACTGAAAGAATCTGTCACAGATTCAGTGTTAGGAATTTTTTTAAGTGAAATCCATTGTAAATAGAAATGAATCATATTAATTCATTAAAAGATCTTCTTTATAAGTAAAACCAGCATATTTTAACCATCCGCTAACCTTCCTAGTTGAAGTTGTTAGTAAGCCATTAGTATGTGTTCCAGATTTTGCCCATTTGTTCCACATTATGAGGGCTAGTGTTCCTCATTTTGGACATGGAAGGTGAGAGCTATTGCTATTCCCCTCTGCGTCCAACAGACAATAGCTGATGTCATCGCACATGCCCTGTAGGCTGGTGATGGTGACATCAGCCATAGATTTAAAGCAGTATGGTTGGTAATCCAAAAAAAAAAAGACTGGGAAATTCGGAAATTAAGGGGCCACTCAGGAATTCATGGCACCTCAATATCTTGCCCTCAAAACCGGTACATAATGAGGAATTCGGTACAGTTGAGAGGTATGGCTGGGACACAGGATCTGAATAGCCTAGACACAGTATGGCCTTAAGTTTAATTCTCTTAGCTGCCAAAAATGCAACTACTAAAAATGGAAATCGAAGTCTAACCCAGTCGAATTTGAATTATTGAGTATTATAAAACAGAAAAAAATTACTGGGAGAGCAATCTTTACAAAAGGGAAGAAGCAAATGACATAGAAATAAATGGATATTGTGGGAACAATACATGCAGAATAATGTTCAGGAGGAGGGGTGAGGTTTAAGGGAAGGCAGGAATTGAGCAAATTACATAATACTATGTAATATTGTCCTGATGATAGTTATAGAGAGAGAGAAAAGTCATGTGATATATAACATACATAGAAAGAAAACATGTTAAAGTTTGTTTTCTTTTCCATTAATGTATGTTTGCCTGTGTCTCGGCTGATAATTTAATAAAGGTGTTAAAAAAAGAATGAGATAGAGAGACAGAATCTACCCCTACAGAAGAGAACCTACAGATCAGGGCAGTGACTTTGCGAGAGAGACACGTACTACACTTTCATTTGTTAAAGATCATATAAGTTAATTTCATGGAAGATTCAGTCTTTATGTTGCCTTATATAAATAAATCTGTTCTGTATAAAAATGGATTTCATCTCAGTTGCATTATTTTCAACACTATGTACAAACAAATTCTAAAAAGGCTGTTATATAAATACCTGCAGAGGCTTTCCTAAACTGGACCTATGCCCAAAGAACTTCAGACTTTTTTTGGAAAAGCTTATTAAAAAGAAGTTATGTATTCACCATAACACTCCATCTATGTTTTCCATTTTTATTCTTCTTCAACAGACGGGTGCATATGATCCCTCTGATCTGACTCGGCCATTGCTAAAGCTCGTGGCAACCAAAAACTCTCAAGCTTCTCCCTTATCCATAATGTTCCAACCCCAAGTACCTTGGATCTTGTTTCTTGATTTACTAGAAAGGAAATAATTGTAGAAAATAGCAAGATGATTATAGCTGGAGCTCAATATAAAAGACAATAATGTCCTTAAACCACTTATTCTTCCAAGAGTATAGAAAAGATGGGGATTGGTGTATGGGGAGTTGAGGAAGAATGAAAGTGGACAACACAGATGGAACGCTATGGTGAGTACATAACTTCTTTATCTGATTTTCATTCTATCCTCAACTGATGGGACAGAGTCCCCAGCTACCTAACATCCTGGGTGGACTCAGGATATTCCTGAGCACATTTGAACCAAATGATGCTCTACCTCTGGAGACCAAATCCAATTTGTAATGAGAAACAAAGATATAGGGAATGGCCCAAGTTTCTGCAGCACAAATATCATTCATGGATATTCGAGATTGAGAAACTGAGGAAGTTGCCATGGATCTAGTTGAATGGGCCCATAGGGGTTTTGGTAAGGTAATGCCCAGTTTGTTAAAAATAAATGAAATACAGTCAGTCAGCCATCTGGCTAAAGGTAATTTGACAACCAGCTTTCCCAATTTTACTTCTGCAAATGAGACAAACAATTGGTCAGATATGTCTTTTGTTCTGTTTAGGTAAAATTTTAATTTTCTGTGAACATCCAATAAATGTAACATGTTTTCACCCTTCTCAGTAAATATAGGAAAGAGTACTGGCAAATTACTGATATTAGATTCTGACACTACCTTAGGAAGAAAGAATGCATTAGTTCATATAGTAACTCTATCCTTGTTAAAAATCAAGTATGGAGTTTTTGAGGACAATGCTTGAATCTCATAAATTCATCTGGCAGAAGTAATGGCTACTAGAGAAATTGCCTTCCAAGAAAGGTATTTAAGGTCACACTTAGCTGCTGGTTCAAAGGGGGAACAAGTAAGAACATACAGTACCTGAATCAGGTCCCATGGGGGAGTGGGGTCTTTAAAAGGAGGTCTTAGAAGAAGAGAGTCTCTCAAAAAAGATTTGCCGTGCTATGAGAAGCAACCGAGAACCCCTCAAATCTGACATGAAAATTTCACATAGCTGCTAACTGAAAATTAACTGTTGAGGAACTAGCTCCTTCTTTAAAAAGTATAACCAAAAATTCCAGGATGTTATGTATGGGAACTGAAAAAGGATCAGTATTATTTTGGTGAGCCAAGTAAACAAACCTTTTCCATTTACTGGAATAGCACTTTCATGTAGAGGGTTTATGAGAAGATAAAAGTATATGTCGGACAGGTGAAGACAGCATAGGTTGTCTGGTTATTAATGAAATTGGAGAAGCCAGGCCACCAGCTTGAGGTTTAATAAATCTGGATGAATCATGCCTGTTGGATGAGACAGGAGGTCTGCTGTCAGATCCAGAATCCAAGGTTGGTGAAGTAAATGAGGCCAAAGGAAGCGGAACCAAATCTGTTGAGGCCAGTAAGGAGCAATGAAGATGACTTTGCTGTTCAACACGGCAGCTTTCTGTAGTTATTTTGGAATTAGTGGAACTGGAGGATTAGCATAAAGTCAACCGGGGGGGGGGATCCCTCCGTGATTATCCCTGTGAGGGGATTAGGGCAAAGTAGCAGCTGCATTTGTTGTTTAGGGGAGAAGCAAAAAGATCACAGCAAGGCTGGCCCCAATGACGGAAAATCATTTCTGCTATGTTCTTGTTGAGAGACCATTCTTGAGGTAGAAGAATGCACCTGCACAGCTTGTCTGCTATTACGTTGGACTTCCCCAGAATTTGCATTGCTATAAGAAAGCAGTTGGATGATATCGCCCATTGCCACACACTGAGCGTTTCTTGACACAAGGGATAAGTTCTGCTTCCTCCTTGTTTGTTGATATACCAAACTACAGACATATTGTCCTTTTGAGTTGCAATCATCCCCAGAGGGGACAGCATTATGAAGGGCTTGCAATCTAAAAGCACTGCTTTTCTTTCTAGGACACTGATATGCCAGTTGGCCTCCGGTGGACCAAGTGCCTTGGACTGTTTTCCCCAGAAAATGCCCCACCCCAACTGATAAGCATCCATGGTCACTATGACCTTGGGCTGAGAAGGAATGAACAGATGGTCTTGTAGAACCTTGTCCAATTGAATCCATCATTCGAGATTCCTCTTGCACATGTGCATGATTCGTACTGGGGTTGACATGGGGCTGGCAAAGTATTGACCACTGTGCTGCTAGCATCCATTGAAGGATCCTCATGTAAAACCTGGCTAAACGTACTAGTGCTACAGATACTGAAACTAATCCTAGAGTGTGCAGAACCAAGCAGGCTGAAATCCTGGTACTGCAAATTAATTTTCTGACCTGCGACCTTGTAGTCTGAACCCTTGAAAGAGACAGAATGAGGCTATCATTGACTTTCTATTGAACAGTGCTCCTTTAAACTCCAAATTTTGAGTTGGTTCTAGTTAAGACTTCTCATAGTTTAAAATTATCCCCAGATGAGAACATGTCTGGAGAACCTGATCTCTTGCCCTTACTGACTAATGCCTGATCAGGGCAGTAATGAGTGTGTCATCTAGATATTGAAACAACCAGAATCCCTCCAGTCTTAAGTGAGCTGTTACTACTGACATACATTTGGTAAACACCCAGGGGGCTGTGGTGAGACCAAAGAGTGGAACACTGAACTGGTAATGACTGGCTCCCAGCTGGAAGAGTAAATACCTTCTGCACTGCCTGTTCATCTTTAGGTGATAGTACACATCCTGAAGGTCTATCGAGCACATCCAGTCATCCTTGCCAGAAAAAGGGAGAATGGACTGAATCATAACCATCCGGAACTTGGTGTGTTGAACTGACTTGTTCAAGTTGCTGAGATCCAAAATTGGTCTCTAGTCCCCTGTTTTCTTTGGCACTAAAAAGAATCCTGAGTTAGTTCTGGATTCTAACTGGTCTAGTGGGACCTCTTGGATGACTCTTTTTTTCTAGCAGCTTTTGTGCCTGAATTCATAGGTTCATACGTTGGTACTAGGCTATCGGCCCTAGGGCCTATACAAGCTTAGCCATAACAATTCCCTGGCTATTTGTTCCCCACAGTATTTACTTCCCTGGACCCCTGTCTAGCAGGGTGACTGATGTGATCCCCGGGGTAAATTTCCTATCTTCTATCCAGTCATCAAGATTTATTTTCAAGAGGGCCAAGGAGGCACTCTGCTTGACATGTATGGGCAGTCTATTCTAGAGTACGGGGAGTCTCTGAGTCAAAACCCTCCAGCATGTTTTGTTCATTGTGATGACAAGGTTTAGGTTCCTGGAGCGTGTGGCTCTGATAGATTGGGATTTCTTTAAGTATAGCATGTCCAACAGCTCTGGGTTTGACATGGCCTTGTATGTTAAGCAGAGATCGCCTCTGAGTAGACGATATGCGACACAGTATAGCTAGAGTTTTTTTAGTTGGCCAGCATAGGGCATCTGCTTTAGGCCTGTGATTCTTTTAGTGAGATGTTTCTGCGGCCTTTCCAGTTGTTGCAGATGTCTTGTGAGGTACATACCAAATGGGGCGTTGTACTCTATGATGGGTCTAATCAGGGATGAGTACAGTGGGACAATGACCTTTTTTTTTCTAGATGACAAGCCCTTAGTGATATGGTGTGCCACATAGAAGGATTTTCTGACTGTTGTGGCGATGTGGTTATTGATGGTGAGACCACTGTTCGCCTGTGTTCCTAAGTCTCTTATCACACTTTCGGTGTTTAATGTACTGCCACCTATGTGGTAATTCATGGGTACATGGTTTTTCCCAAAGGGGATAACTATACACTTCTTGGCATTGAGCTTGAGCCCATGGCTCTGGCACCAGGCATCTACTTCTGTAAGGCCCTTTTGTAGAATATCCACATAATTTGGGGATTCAATAATGGCTCCCAGTTTGCAGTCATCTGCGAACTTTGTTAGCCAAAGTCCCTTAGTGTTGGCCTGTACTTCAGAGAAGTAGATACCAAATAAGAGCGGTCCCAGGACTGAACCCTGAGGTACTCCACTTGTCTGGAGCTGGATTTGGAGTCGGCTACTTTTACAGTGTACAGAACAATTGTTGCTTGTTCCCTCTGACTGGGTGGAACATCAGGGATTTTTCTTGAAATTGGAGGAGGAAGGGAAATGGTATTATATAATCTCTGGAAATAATCCTCTGTACCCAAGTATCTGTTGTTATTTCTAGCCAGGCTCTCTGGTGCAGGGACTGCCCACCCCTAATTGCCTCCAGAGGAGGGCAATCTGGCCCCCTTTCAGGAGTGCTGGAAGGGTCTGTCAAAGAACAAATCACTGGACCCCTGGTTTTGTGAGCCTCTACTGCCACGGGGGAAGTGTCTACCACTAGAATTCCCCTGTACTCCTGCAGGAACTTCCTTCATGTGTGTCCTGGAAAGGTCCCTAGGACTTTTTGAACCACATTTTTTGACTACCTCTTTGATTCCTGGAAAAGGATCTTTGAGGGGTCAAAAAATGTATGCCCACTGCTGACAGGATCTTTCTATCTTTCTCACATCAGGATAATGTGTCTTTCACTTTCGGGCCAAAGACATGCTGTCAAAAGGAGGCAATGACAAACAAAGACTTGAAGGGCTGTGCAAAATCACATAAGTGCATCCAGACATGCTCCCTGATGGAAATGCTTGAATCCACTGCCCTTGAGGTACCTTCAGCGGCATGCGAGATAAGCCTCAAGGATGAATTTGCTATAGATTGAAAGGTAATCAACTGTGAAGCTAAAGAAAATCGAGCCCCAGCAGTAGTGATCCCTAAAAGGGATTTTGAAAGTTACTTGATCAAGCCCCTTTGCAATCTGTGAAGTGTGCCAAATAGTTCAGCGACCTAATGTCAAAAGTCACTGAAGCATGCACATGCTTCCAAAATCTGACGAATGCCTTAGAGTCTCTGTTAAGAGGATGGACAGTGGAACTCTGTTCAGTTAGTTCTTCTTGGTGGCCATCGCCATGACCATAGCATCTACAGGCGCCCCCTTACTCCACAACTCCCTGCCTGTCGGTGCAGCAAGAATCCAATCTAATCTCTTGGGGATCGGCTCAAATGAGTCAGACTCCTTCCACTTCTACCTACAGATCAAGTCAATGAGCTCAGTGGTGGGTGGAATTACCCAGGAAGTAGATGGGCCAGCTCTAAAGGCCTCCAGAAATACTGATTCCTCTGGTGAAGGGTTATCAGTGGACAAACCACCTAGCTGCTTAAGGATTTCAAGTATGTCTCTGAATCGGATGTCTTTAGGAGCTGATCTTGGGGACCCTTCTCCTTCATCAAAATCAGTATCTTTGGTGACTGACTCCTTAGGGGAGTCCAAGTGCCTCCTCTTGTACTTCCTCTTCCTACGGAACTTCTTCAGTGGGATGCTCCAGTGAAGTATCGGAAGAGAATGGAATACCTTGCTGGGTGGACTGGAGACAACAGATCCGAGAAGCCAGGCTTCTGGCCCATTACTTCCCTGTGCCCCAAAAGCAATCTCCCTGAGGCAGAAGTCGGAGCCAAGCTGTCCGATGCCGAAACTCCAAGGGACAGAGACGGCTCCAAAAAATTTGGAGCTGACTACAGCACCTTACATCTGATAGCGGAGCTTCAGCTCAGAGAGCCATCCGGATATGAGGACATTGGAGCCACTGTACTCAGAGAGTGCTTCAAATCCAAAGAGAGAAGTACCTTTGGATCTGAGCCAGATGAACCCAAATGGCTCAGATCTAGGGGTTCTGAAATGACTGAACAGATCAGAGAAGGAGATGCCATGGGTGGTGTGGTGGAAGGAAGGGCTTCTTGACCTAAAGAGGTAGGAGCTGGGAGAATACCCATCTGTGCCGAGAGGAATCTCCTCATCATTCTGTCCTCATCTTCTTTGGTCAAACTTCTGGAAGAATGAGATGAGATGAGGCAAGATGACCTGGAGTGGCAAGGAACTGGATCCAAGGAAGAAGAGCACCTTGTTCTAGGCAAAGAATTTGGATCTGAAGAAGTAGGATCACAGGATCATAGGAGACTACTAGGCTTCCGACCCACAGGTCAACTTAAGCCTAGATGTTTCATCCCATTGTAACACCACAGAAATGCTAGTCAATAGCCAGGACTGTATTTAGTGATGACTACCCATATCCAGGAGGGTTGTAGGCTCTATCCCTGGTAAAAATTCATGGTGCCCCATCCACTCATCCAGGTTCCTCTTGAACGGTGTCATAGAGGTGCTCCATTTCACATGAATTGGTAGCCTGTTCCAAAGACACGTCAGTTGCTAGGAGATAAATCTGTCCCTCCACCATGTCCTATTTAAGTCGCAGGCTATATTTACGTCCCTGAACAGGTAAGCCCTAGTCCCATTTTATTTACGAATATACAGAAAGTTCATTAGGTATGGGTCTTGGACTGCTCTGTAAGCCAGGCATAAGTCTCCCCTAAGAAGTCTACTCGACACGGGGTATAGTGACAGGGATTTTAATCAGTCTGTGTAAGGCACATGCTGGAGCCCCCTGATCTTCTTTGTTAGGAACCTCTGAGGTCTCTCTAATTGCTGCAGGTGCTTAGCATGGTACATGTCAAACTGGGCATTATACTCAATTATGGGCTGGATAAGTGCTGAGTATGGGGGGGGGTTACAACTTCTTTTGTTCTCGAGGTGATGCCTTTACTAATCAAGTGTACATAAAAAGCTTTCCTTACTACAAAAGACACATAGTGGTCAAAGTTAAGGTCACAGTCAACTTGTGATGCCAGGTCCCTTACCACTTCATGGGTACTTAGGATTTTGTTGTTAATTTGACAGTGTGAGGGGGACATCGTTTTTGATGAAGGGAATGATGATGCACTTCTTTGCATTCAGATTGAGACCATGACTAATACATCAGTTGTTGGTCTGCATGAAATTCTTCTGGAGTATACTAACATCATTTGTGGATTCAATGCTGCTATCTAGTTTGCAGTTGTCTGCAAACTTGGTCAGCCACAACCCCTTAGTTTTGACCTGAACTTCCAAGAAGTATACACCAGACAGTATGGGGCCCAGCACTGACCCCTGTGGCACCCCACTGGTAACAGGTCTGCCGGATGATGTGGAGTCACCCATTTTAATACTGTGTGTACGGTTTGTGAGCCTGTTAGCAACCCATCTTACAACGAAGGGGTTTACATTCAGTTTCCTAAGTTCATTGGTAATGCCTGAATATGGGACTGCGTCACAAGCCTTTGCCAGGTCGAGGTATTCTGTGTACAAAGATTTTCCCCTGTCAATGGCCTTGGTCACATTTTCAAAGAAATCCACCAGATTTAACAGGCAAGATCTGACCCTGACAAAGCCAAATTGGGTAGAATCCAGGGTATGGAAGCCACCTATGTCTTTACTTATAAGGTCCATAATGATATGTTCCAGGGCCTTACAGATGAGGCTGGTCAGGCTTATGGATCTGTAATTCCCTGGGTATGTTGCTAGGCCACCTTTGTGGAGGGGAATAACTGTTGCTGTTCTCCATTCTGCAGGAACAAAGCCTGTGGTTAGGTTATGATTGACAAGAGTACTAAGTAGTGATGCTAGTTCATGTTTTTGCCTGTTTAAAAGACAGCCTGGGATGTTGTCTGGTCCCATAGAGGCTGTTTTTTTGCCTTGGACAAGGGTTTGAGGACCTGCTGTTCATATGTGATGATGGGGGGGGGGGGGGTTGGGGGAAGGCTTGTTGTAAGTTAGGAGGGAATAAGGGAGTGAAATTTGCACCAAACCTATCCACTAACAAGTTTGCTATCTCTGTGGGGTCAGTGTGTGTGATACCATTGGCCACTAGTTCTGCACATGCTTGGGTCTTACCATTTAGGTTATGTACATAGCTGTAAAAGGCTTTACAGTTATCCTTGGCTGTACTTGCTAAGTTTCTCTCAAAGGAGCCCTTGGAGGATTTGACAAGTTTTCTTACTTGCCTGTTGAGGCTGAGGAGGGTGCTTTTCCACTGTTAGGGTCTTACCTTTGTTTTCTTGGACAGCAACATTTTGCATTTATTGTAAAGTCTGTTGATGATGGATGACCACAACGGCAGCTTGTTTTTACTTAGGGCTCTGGCTTTGATTCTTTCTGGTACGGCCGAGTTTATACACTTATGCAAGTGATTGTACAGGGCTTTAGTGTAAGCTTCAGTGTAGTTACCACTTCAAGTTTGGGAAATGGTTTGGAATGCATTTATACCTTCAGCTAGGAGGGTACAGTTTGCCTTGGTGAAGATTTTTACTCTGATTTTACACTTTGTGAGTCCTGGTGTTAGTGCCATTTCAAAGGTGACTGATTTGTGGTCAAGTTTTAACTAATGAGGGTCCGACAGTTGGTGAGGACCAGATCTAGAATGTTTGTTCCCCTTGTCGGGGTATGGACGATTTGCTCCGGGGCATTTGAATTAACAAAGTCAAGGAAATTTTGTGCTAGTGAGTTAGGACTAGCATATACTTCCCAGTAGATGGTGGGATAATTGAAATCCTCCATAAGCAGTGTGTTCAGTAAATTTTGGATTGTCTCCAGTTTGGTCAAGTAGCCTTTGTGGGCGTCGTGACCCATGGAGGAGTATCTATAACTGGCTATGACTTGAATGGTGGTCTTTATTCCCACCATAACCTGGATCTGGACTAACCCCATGGAGCTGTCCAGACTAACTAAATGGGAGGTGAATTTATCTCTAATACAGATTGAAACACTGCCTCCTTTGTTTTTTACATGTTCATTTTGTGTTCTAAAGGTGTGGAAGGCATTGTAGCCTTGCAAGGCCGGGGTACTCTCTGAGGCCTTGAACCAGGTTTCTGTGACTGCACAGACATCTACATGTTCTAGTAACAGAAGTGCTTCCAGGGAGTACAGTTTTTGGTTTAAGTTCCTAGCATTTAGCAGCATGACCCTTATTTTGTTCTGATTTATTAATTTCACATTGGTAATGTTGTTTTTGAGACCTTGCCTAAAAAGGCACTATGGGGGCGGCAAGAGCCTTTGCAAACAGCCGAAAGCTTAGAAGTGCCAGGTGCAAACCGTCATTGGCAAACAGCGAGGTTTGCTGACCATGGCTTTCCAGGCTGACAGGAACTGGATACCCTTTGAATGACACCAAACAATGAGCCAGTTACTGAAATCACTAATTTTTTTGTTTATACTGTGGCATCATTCTAGGTGAGGGTAATATGCTGCTTAAGGCTAGGGACATACACACCTGGAACACATACTCGAGAGCTCAATCATGCCTCTCTTCATATAGTCCAGTGTGGCAAGTCTCAGATCATTCACACCAACATGAACTCTGACAGAGTCATAACAGTACTTGTTGCTGAGAGACCTGAGTGCATGCGTGATCTGATGAATCCTGGCACTGGACAGGCAGCTGACCTTGACTTTCTCCTTGTCCAACCGGATGAGTGGGACATGCATGTGTCTCACTACTGAGTCTCCAATGTCAAGAAAATCGATTTTTTGAGTGTTACGCCTTACTGGCTTGAAAGGTGAGATACTGGTGTTGCTATGTGTCATGAGTGCTGTAAGGACTGTGTTAGTTGTAGCAGTCTTGTGTTTTGAAGTTCTCTGGTGTTCCAGTTAAGCTTTCCAGAGAACATTTACATATGTGGTGTTATGTGATTGATGTGTACTATGCGTATGAGTAGTGGCATGTGTATGAGTAGTGGTACTATGAGTATATGTAGTGGTGGGTGAGTTGACAACCTTCTCCGTGTTACTGTTTTGAGTGAGAGAGAGCATGGATTCTAGATTCTTGGTGTAAATACATCTCTCACACTCTGTACTAGACTGTGTTATTAGTAGAGGGTTGTCTGTGTACATGATTGTTACTCTGCCTCAAGGGACCCAAGTCAACAAGGGTGGCAGCAGAAACTAGGGTAGTCCAACTGTCCATAATGCTAGGTTGAAGACTGTTGTCACTAGTGGTGGCTATTCAGAATCAATCATGAAGGAGCTCACTGGATGGATATTTCTGCTTGGGTTTTAGGGAAAATTTGTTGAATTTAACTGTCAGGCTTTGGCGCAGAAGTACATGGCTGTACGGGTGCTGCACAACACACAAACAAGCAGAAACCTGAAGAAATGCAGGGCCTAAATAACAGAAGCTAAAAACTTGAAAAAAATCTTAAAAAGATTGAAAAGGACCAAGGAGGATGCCTATTCCAAGCCCTCTCTTTACCAGACATGCCCCAATTAGCAAAATTCTCTCATAAAAGTGCAGATAGGCCCCTTCCAATCCACGATGGCCTGGAAAACATGCTCAGAACAAACAAACCACTACAAATAGTTCCTGAAGCAGCAAGCCTGTTTCTGGACTATGCTACAGGTACTAGCTACCCTAGTTTCAGTGGGAAACACTAGAAAATGTTTAAAACACTAGAAAAATTACAGTGAGACACTAAAACATTTTTAAAACAGTAGATTTTTTGTCACATCATCAGAGTTTGGATCGGTACAGACTTTGGAACCGACTTAAGTTTTTTCTTGGCAGCTCCAAAGATGGAGTCAATAACCTAGAAAGACTCGGAGACGGGGTGGAATGCTCCTTAACTTTAGCTTTGGAGGCTTGAGCCCCAGAAACAGCTTTACCAAAAAAGGAAGGAAGTAAACCTTTCAAAATCTGTATGTTCTTCCTGTCTGCTATTGCACTTGGATTGTAATTCTTACAAATTGAACAAACAATTTGGAGGTGATCAGGGCACAAGTGGTAAATGCATAAATTATGGGTATCAGATAAGGGCAATTTGAGCCCACATTTTTGACACTTATTAAAAGCAGAAGGCTGTTTATCAGACATACTGAAAAAAAAAAAATTAACAATAAGGACATTTTTTTAAGCATATATGTGTACATAATATATATATATAGAGAGAGAGAGAACAAGAGAGATAAAAGGGAAAAATATACCAGTTAATGGTATCAAGAATACACAACAGTGTTGTTGTTGTCTTTCGTTTTTTCCCCGATTAGGGGTCGCCACAGCATAACTCCGGTCCACTAATGACTGGCAGTAGATTTTCACGAACACCGAGGTGGCAGCTCGACGTTCAACCTTCAACAAAGGCACGCCCATTTGCGCATGTCTTTCGAATGCCCACCCAACCATGGGGAGGACATGCAGACTCCACACAGAAGGCACTCCCCACACTCCAGCCGAGAATCGAACGGGAGAACCTCTTGCTGTGAGGCAACAACTCTACCGCTGCACCACCGCAGAAGTCATGGGAAAAATTTGAAGGAAAAGGAAAAATTAACAAGTGCCAACTATGGTAACAAGAAATACACCAAATGTAATGGGAAGGGAGAAAGATTACTACATTGGACAGCGCAGTGGTGCAGCGGTAGCGTTGTCGCCTCACACCAAGAGGTTCTCCAGTTTGATTCTCGGCTGGGGTACCTTCTTTGCGGAGTCTGTATGTCCTCCCTGCATTCGTGTAGGTTTCCTCTGGGTGCTCCAGTTTCTTCCCACATTAAAGACATGCATCTGAAGCGTTTCTCCCCAGGCTGCCGCTGAAAATTGGCTTTGTTCCATGTCGGACTTTTGCGGTTAACAAATGTTAAATAAAATAAAATAAATAAATAAAGATAAACTAGTTACCTTAACCAGAAATAACTCGAGAGCTCAGGATGACCCTGTCTTTTCATGAAAGTGGCAAACGAGATCTGAGGTATATTAGGGGTTGGTGCATTATGGGTAGGGACAGGGCTTGTGAGCTTTTTGGTGATCACGAGCTATAATAATGGCTGAGTTGGCTCCAAGGATCGGATCTGAATCCATATGTTGAGGACAGAATGAAAAATGACAACATCAGATCAAAAAGTTTTGTAAGATGTGACATAGGCTCAAACTGCTAGGATAAGAAACAGCCGTACAAAAAGGTCAACCTGCCAAACATTAGCGTGAGCATATAACACAAAAGCTGGAACTGGCTACTTAACAAAAAAATTGTTAAAAATAAAAGGTGGGAATAATAAAATTTTTTTAACATAATGAGCCTTTTGATATTACCTTTAAATGTTAATGTTCTCACAGATATATTCAAAAAAGAGAGAGTAGTGAAACATACTAAAAATGCAGATTACAAATAGCTATGCTACAGGCGACACATTTGGAAAGAATTGAACATGTGAGTTTGATAACGGAAAGCAGGAGTACTTACATTAATTGCAAGAGGAGCACCAATAGTGACAGAAAAGGATAAAAAAAAATAATAATGGTAGATGTGTAGTACTAGGGGGCTACTGGTAAGGGAGAAGGATTACACTGGCATGTATTTATATTCTACCTAAAACTGTTATAATGGAGTTGAAGAAAATTCTGGAAGAAATAATCAGTTTTCAGCAGGGGAATATTACTTATAGGTGGGGGCTGGAATTTGATTTGCAGCAGGGAAGATGTATCGGGGGGGGGGGGATATAACAAAGGAGGGTAGATTTTTGAAGAAATTTATGAAAATATTTGGCATGAAAGATATGAATTCAGTAGTAGGTGTTCAGAGTGAATTTACATATTATTCCCCAAGATACATAACCGGGCTTGGCTAGACATAACTTATATTTCACAAGAATACGTGCATTTAACTGAAAGTTTTTTATAAGCATCCAATAATAAAAATGAAATAAAAATTAGAAACTGGCACTTTCCCACCTTTTTGTTGAAAAGAGAGGAATTTAAGGAATGGGCAGTGGAAATTATTTGGGATTTATTACAGAAGACAAAAATTTCTTCTGAAAATATAGTTAGGGAGTGGGATAAAATTAAAGTGGAGTTTAAAAATAGGGTGGAAATAAAAGAAAGAGATATATGGTTAAGAAGCAACAAGAATTATTTAGAGGGACTGACAAATGTTAAAGTATTGCAGAACAGGGGGATTTTCACAGAAGAAGAAGAGCAGCAATTGTACAGTGCTAAGTAGAAAATAAAGGATTACCTCAATAATATGCATGAGTTTAGAAAGCAAATGTTTTCTGATAATAATACCAGAGGACAAAAGCTTTTAGCTCAACAACTCAGGCAACAGAAAGAATAAAGGCTTGTCGCCAAGTTTAGGGTACCTATAGCAAGGAAGGTAACAAAAGATCCTGTAGAGGTACTAGAAATATTTCTAAAATTTTATGAAACTCTTTATAAAGCAGAGAAATATGGAGATCAAAAAAAGGTACAAATGGAAATGTTTATGGAAGAATTAAATATGGGAATGTTAGAGGTAGATGAGGCTCGATTACTAATACTTAGGATAGGAGGAGATGAAATAAAAATGGTGATATCTATCTAATCAACAGAAAAGTTCCCTGGGATAGATGGTATTCTTGTGGAGATTTGGAAGCTAGGAAGGAATAAACTGATAGAGATCTGGAAGGTTTTGTTTAACAGTACTTCATGAGCAGGAGAAGTGCCAACTTCCTGGAAGAAAACAGAGGTGGCTATAATACTTAATGAGTATAAAGTTCCAACACAGCCAGCTTCATACAGGCCCATTTCAATCCTACATCATGACTATAAAGTGTTTATGTCTATAATGGCTAAAAGAATGGCAAATATGATGCTAAAATTGATAGACATGGACCAATGTGGTTTTATGGAGGGAAGGCAAACATTTGACAACATTAACAGAACACCGATGATCCAGATGGAAGTTGAATGTAAGAAAATGCCACTGTTGTTGATGGGTCTTGATGCAGAGAAAGCATTTGACTGGGATTTTATGAGCAGGGCAATGGAAGCATTTGCACTCCCTGATAAAATTATAAGGTTAATTAGGAGAATATATGAGGGATTAGAGGAGAAAATTAAAGTAGGTGGGTTCCTCTCGGATAATTTCTGTTTGAGCAGAGGAACCAGGCAAGGGTGTTCAATTTCCAATTTGCTATTTACACACTGACTTTATTTGTAAATGATACTATTTTGTATATGATAACTCTAGAAAAGGAATTTGCAGTGTACTGAAACATTCTGGTACATTTTCAAGTGTTTTCGGTACACAAAACAATGAATCTAAAACAAAAGCAATAGCTGTAAATTATGTACCCATACATGAATTGGTTCAGCAATATCCATATTTATGGAGACATGATAAAATGAAGTACTTAGGAGTACGATTAAAAAAGATTCTGGTCTGGCAGACAAGGATATATGGGAAGAGATTAAACAAAAGATAATACAAAAACTGAGAATTGTAAGCTCCTTTACATAGATATGACAGCAAGATGCAAGCAGTTAAAATGTTCAAAGTCCCTTTAGCTTTATACAGAGGTCAGGCTTATTTTTATCAACCAAAGGAGAAGGTGTGGATAGCAATTAATAAACAGCTGAAGGATTTTAGCTGGGTGGGAAGACAGCAAGAGTCAAATGGGATAAGCTGATTCTTCCAACTGAACAAAGTAGACTGGGAAAACCCGCTTTGAAAGTGTATCTCAGAGCTACTCAGTTCAGAGTTCTATATATAGCACAAGCAGAAACCTACAATTCAAAGCGAAAAGGGATGATGACGAGACAGAGGGAAGCTCAAGAAGTAAGGAGAGACTGGAATTTTGGACGCAGATCCTTAAGAAGAATGACAATAACAATAACCATGGAGAATGTTGTATTTATAAAGTTGTAAAAAGTATTCTAAGAACTAAGCCAACACAGAAATGGAGAAAGGAGATTCTGCCTTTAGGGATGACTGCAATTAGGGATACAGACAACAGGCAAGAGGGGGCTGGAGTTTAATTGGAGAAAACTGGTAAAGGAACCAAGGTATTGGGAGAAAATAAGAGAGGGCAAGGTAACAGAATGGGAAAAGCCAAGAATTTACTTGGATTGCAGGATAGAGACTGCTTTCCCTATCAAGGATTGATATCAGAGTATAAGCAAATAGAAAGAAATAGGGAGATCCTAAGTGAAAGACCAGTACTGATAGCTTTTTTAGTAGACTCTAGAACATAAGCTGCTACTAAAAAAGTAATAATTAGTACAGCATATAAAATATGGCATGATAACTATAAGAATCAATCAGAGGAGGTTAGAAAGTATTGGGAATAGATGGATAAGCAATTCACAAAGAAACAATAGGGAATATATATATATATATATATGTCTCCCAAATATGCAACAAAGTCTAGAAGATTTAGGCTCTTTGCTTGGAAATGTTCACATAGGAATTTTTATATCCCAAGTAGACTCCAAAGACTTTTTTCCTCAGATTGACAGCAAATGTTGGAGGTGTGATGAGGAAGGAAAGGGTAACGGGCAACATATTTTCTGGTAGTGTAATGAACTGGCAGACATTAAAGATTCTCTGCAGACTGCTCTGTCAGAATTATTGGGTGAGCAAATTGGTAGAACCAAGGGAATGATTTTTTGAGCTATGATACAGAATTGGAATGCCCTAGACATAGTAAGGCCTTGCTGAGTCTAATTATGGTGGCTGCCAAAAAAAGCAATTACTAGAAAATGGAAATCAAAGTCTAAACCAAAATTACTAGAAGTAGTGAATATAGTAACAGAAATAAAATTACTGGAATTTGGATATTTAGAAAAGAGTAGGAGAAAATTACATAGGAAAAAATGGGAACTGTGGGAACAATAAATGCAGAGGAGGAATGAGGTTTAAAAGAAGGCAGGATTTGAATGAGCTATGTGTGATGATGTGAGGTATTGCCAGCTGTGCCAGGAGAAACTAGGGCAGTGAATGTGTAACATATGCCAGCAGAGGTAGCTGGAATATTGTAAAGAATTATATGTCATTTGTATATCAAACTGATTTGTACAGGTGCTTGTGTTGAAAATGTATTTGTAAAGCTACTTTTGTTAAAAGTGTACCAACAGTGGGTCCTGCTGGGCAGAAAAGAAACACACCTGTATGTCAGACTTCATTGTAACTGTTGAAATGAATATATTATAACAGATGATACTGGAAGAGAAGAGGTTAATCTCAGTCTAGCTAACTTTGAAAATTAGTCTGAAATTAAATTACCTGTTTTAGGCCACAAAGATTGTATCTTACAGTTCTGACTGCAGTCAGAGACAAAATGTCTGTGGAAACCAGGACTAGCAATCCTATTGTATTGTCCTTAGGTGTGAACTACTTGCTACTGTGGAAGGGTGGACGTTTTTTAAATGGTTTTATAGCTTCCAGATGCTATAACACATCTTAGCAAAGCTGTATGTGTGTGTATGGTAACACATATGTGCAAGATTCTGTCTCAGTTTCTTATAAAGGGGGTAGTGTTGGAACCAGAAGTTAAAGTGACCAGATGTATGTCATGTCATTCTGTAATCCAGCACTGAAATACTGTTTTAATACTAGATGAGACAGAAGCCTGACAAAGAAGGACCCCCACCCACATCATCATATTGCCTTGCTCTAGTAAGTGAACAAGGGGACAGTAATTTTTTATATCAGTCAGGAAAATATATGAGGTTAGTTAAATATTGTTTTTCCATCTGTGTGAATCTATCCATCTATGCTATTTTTAATATTTCCTGTGACTGAAACTATGGTGCTTATTGTAAATAGATATTCAGTATTTTTATGTTCTTTTATTAAATATTAACTATATTTAAACGTTTCATTGTGACTGGTCTTTTAGAGAATATTTTAACCTTTGAGAGTACTTATATTTATTTGGTAACACTGTGGCCACTCCAGAAAGCCTTGCTGTGGTCAAACACTACCATTTGTATTAGTATTAATTTTACTCAGTATAATTGGGTACCCTTATAACAGCCTTAGAGTAGCTGGCTTTGGAGTGTTCTGGTGGCAGTATCTATAGTCTGAGCAGAGGGGGCATAGCCAGTAAATCTGTGCCAGACTTTCCCAGGCTGTGTGTGTGTGTGTGTGTGTGTGTGTGTGTGTGTGTGTGTGTGTGTGTGTGTGTGTGTGTGTGAAAATGAAATCTCAAAGAGTTTATGTGTCAGCTACTTGGAGCAGGTACACAGAGCACTGGTTTCACAGACAGGGTGGTGGATGACTTGCCCTGGAACACACGGCTGAGTGCTCAGCTCTACAGCTGTGTAAGTGGGGAGTTTTATTTGGGGCCAAGAGACAGAGCAAGGGAAACCCATCCCCAGGACAGAGTGTGTTTCCAGTGTGCTCTTAAGGGAAATTGTGCTTGGTGCAAAGAGCTGCATCTGGAAATACTATGTGTGTTTATCTTTGTTCCAAGTGAATGTCCCCCACCGGTGTCGGTGGTGAGGACTGAGGCTCCTTGACTACTGGCCCAAAGCTGGGACATCACACTATGTAATGTCTGACTGACAATGACTGGATAGATTATAAGTGATGTATAACATCTGCAACTACAATTATGTCAACATGGTTTATGATATGTAATGTTTGCAACTAAAATTATGTCAGTATGGTTTTTCATTTATATAAATGTATAACAGCCTATGTCATACGTGATAAGTTAATAAAGATGTTTTTTGTTTTAAAAAAAGAATAAACAAGTATCCATATGCCATAAATAATTGCATCTTACAATATGCAACACATTAAAAACATTTTTTTTCAGTGAATGTTAACAAAACCATTTGCAGGTGCTTTGTCAGAACTTGAGTGTTTTTCAGTTTGATATGTTTAAGGAATGCTTAGTCCTGATGTGATTATGTCCATGGCTTGACTTATAATACAGTGTAAAACTAGTTTCTAGAGGTATATTAACATCAATAGTTAAACTTGAAATTATCCAAAGGTTTCACACTAAGATAATTTGGCGCTATAAAGACTTCTCATAGTCTTAGCATCTTGAAAACATTAATTTGTTTTCAATCTACTACTGATTTTTTAGAGGTTAAACAATGTTGATAAACTATTTTATGTATGAGCTACTAGTGCTAGATACTTCTCAGAATTAACATCAATATCGTGCAATGAATTTGGCCTTTTTAACTGACAAAACATAAACTAGAAAACTCAGAATTTTAATCATTGACCTCAGCAACTATTTACAGCAGATTCCCTAAGTAGATTTAAAAGTGAACTAGGTCTTTTGATTGGTAGGAATACTTTTAAAGCTAGAGTCTCTGGATATCAGCTCCTCGATAGCCTTATTTAAGAATCTGTTAACTGTTACACTGATATTGGCTCAATGGATCTATGAATATGTTCTAGATGAAATCAACCAAGAGAAGGTGAAAGCACAATTAACAGCTTTATGACAAGGTCTCTGACTTAAGACTGGAACTTATGCAACACTGCCACTCATCCTCACCATAATTGCTACAGAACTGCCCAATAAGATCTATTTAACTTACTGAAGTAGAATTTAGTGACAATTATGTAATCCTGTCACGCCTCACTGAACTGTTTCTGTTGAAGTCAGTACTCAGTGATCTGTGGCAGAATACAAGTGATCAAACAGTAAACATCTCTGGTCACATATATATGTAAGTTACAAGTGGAATGCGATTTGTGCAGAAGAGAAGCATCCCTGCTCTTCCTCATATGAAGGGCTTTGCCTTAATTCCTCCAATACTTTCAGATAACAGTTATAAGATTGTCCATAGTCAATAAAGAGTGAATTACAAGTATTCACTTTTTGAAGAGGCCTTCTGATATTGGAGTCATTATATGTGTTAGGTTAGGAGCAAAGCCCTCCCCCCACCACACACACACGGAATACAAGAGATTTACCCATCTGCAACAGTGCTGCTTTACAGTTGTTCTGTATACACCTCGCCAAAAACCTATACCCAAAAGTTCCTTCCAGCCTCTATGAGGGCAAAACAAGATAGACCAGGGAGAATTTGAGGCTACCCATCCAGTTACCTAGGTTTACCCTGAATGTAGCAAGGGTGCTACCCTGCATGACCTGCAGTAGAAGTTTGTCCCAGAGGTGGGGAACATTCTGAGATATGAACCAATCACACTGTGTCTTATTTATCCTTAGATGAAGGTTTAATTTCTTTAACTATGTATTTGAGGTACCATTTGCTCTACAAACAAAAACGAGGTCAGACACAGATGGATTTTCATGGCTCAAAATGCTAGATACAGATCTCCAAGGAGGAGGAATCTTTAAGAGACTGAGCACAGAGAGAAGGCTAGCAGTGTATCCTGATAACTAATATTTTTGAGGCCAGTGATCTTATTTGTTACGAATCGCTGAGGTCTCTCAAGTTGAGTGATAAGTTTATACACATACATGCTAAAAGGTTGATTACATTCAAGAATGGGTCTGATGAGATATGAGTAAAGGGGAATTAAGACTTCTTTGGATACAGAGGAGATGCCTTTATCTTTCTGAACTGCTGTGGATATGTGATTGTCAAGTGATAAAGAATTATCAACAAATAATCCTAGACTTTATGAAAGTGTCTGACTGGAAAGATGCGTCACCTATATGGTACATGAAAATGTTTTGGTTGCCAAATGAACCATACATTTTTTCACATTTGATCTGAGACCATTGCCCTTGCACCACATGTTAAGATGATCTAAACCATGTCAGAGCAATAGTGAGTTTTTCGAAGATCAAACAACATCCAATTTACGATTATCTGCAAACTTAGTTAACCACAGGTCAGGAGAGTTGGCCTGAAGGTCTGAGAAATAGATGTTAAATAGGAGAGGGCCCAACTCTGTGCCATTCGGTACACCACTGGCAACTTTTTTGCTTTCAAAAGTGGCACCTGCTATTCTAACCACATGGGTTCTGTCAAACAACCGTAGTTGTCCACCACATAGCTAAAGGATTTATATTCATATTTACAAGTCTGTCGATAATGCCTGAACGGAGAACAGCTTCAAAGGCACTGGTCAGGTCCAGGCATATTGTATGTACTGCAGTACCTCTATCATCTGCTTCTGTTACTCTTTCAAAGAAATTAATGAGGTAAAAGAGAGGCATGGATTTTCTATGAAAAAGACAATATAAGGAAGGTCCAGGGCTAAGAGATTTTCAATGACTAGATTAATGAGGTCTGAGTTAGTACGTTCCATGGTTTTACATATGAAGCTACTGAGACTAATGGGTCTATAATTATCAGGCTCCCTGGTTAAGCTACACTTGTGTGTGATGAAAGGAGGTACTGCCAGCACAGCTAGCTGGAATTTTGTAAATAATTATGTCATTTGTGAATATCAAATGAATATAAGATGCTTGTGTTACAAATGTATTAGAACTGTATGTCATGTGTACAGATGTTTGTGTTGAAAAGGTATTTGTAAAGTGCTTGTTGTTAAAATGTACCTACAGGCTGCCCTACTGGAAGAGAACAGAAATGTACATGCACTGTCGTAACTGTTTAAATGTATATGTTAACAGAGGAAACCGGAGGTTAACATCAGTCCAGCAAACTTTAGAAAAATATTTGAAATTAAATCACTTTATAGGCTACATAATAAAGAGGCTATCTCTCAAGTTTTCAATGCAGCTAGAGACACAAAGTCTGTACTAGGACGCTTTCTGTATTGTCTCTGGGAAAACTAATTGCTACTCTGGAAGCAAGCAGAAATGCAATTGTTTTAGGACTTCCAGCATCTGCCATAGATCTAAGCAAAATCCCTTGTCTATATATTTTACAGGTAGATGCTAAATGCTGCCAGCTTCTAGCAATGGGGGGTTTGCCTGGGAACTAGAAGTCAGATGACTAGAAATTATGTCATTCTGCAAGCTAACCCAGCAGTAATATATGAGGTATTATTCTGAGAAGTCTCTTAGTGAGACAGAGCATTCTGCATTCTGTCTTGGACCTGACAACAACAAGAACCATTCACCACATCTGCCTTGCTCTATTAGTAAGTTTTTAGGGTGTATTAATTCTCTTGGATACAGTCTGGAATATAGTGAAGCTTAGTTTTAGATATTGTTTTTCTTTATTTATCTGAGTCTGTCCTGCGATGATGTTTTAAATATTTTCTGTGATTTTGAACACTGATGTCACTGTGAATATATACTTGGTATTTTCTTGTTCTTTTAATATTTATTATTAAATATATTTACATTTTTCATTGTGGCTGATCTGTGTAAAGATATTTAAGTTTTGAGAGTACTTGCATATTTATTTGGAGACGCATTGTAGGCCACTCAATAGCCTTGCTCTTGGTCAAACTACCATTTGTATTAATATTAATATTACACAGTAAAATTGGTCACCCTTTGGTAAGGGCCTTAAAGTAGCTGTTCAGGAGTAACTGGTGACAGTGGAAACTATATTTATAGTCTGGAGAGAAGGGGGCATACCTAGGAAACTTGCGCCAGCCTTTCCTAGGGGTGTGTGTGTGTGTGTGTGTGTGTGTGTGTGTGTGTGTGTGTGTGTGTGTGTGTGTGTGTGTGTGTGTGTGTGTGTGTGTGTGTGTGTGCGCACGCGCGCGTGTGTGTGTAACCTCAAAGAGTATGTCAGCTACTTGGGCGGGGACATGGAGCACAGGTTAGACAGAGACCGTGCTTGAGGTCTTGGCTTGCTCACTCAGCTCAGATTTCAACTCTATAGCTGTGCCAGTGGGGAGTCTTACTGCGGATCTGGAGGAAGAGTGAGAAACCAGCCCCAGACTGACTGTGGTCTCAGTGTGCTCTTAAGGAAAATTGCACTTGATGCAGAGAGCTGCATCTGGAAATACTGTGTGTGTACCTGTTATCCTCCCAGTGAATGTCCCCCACTGTTGCCAGTGGTGAGGATTGAGGTTCCTTGATTACTGATCCAGTGGTGGGTCGTCACACCTCATATATGGCAATATAACCACCATTTTTCAAGTTTCAGGAATATAACCAGTAAAATAGCTTTCATTAGGTCAAATAGGCCATATTTGGTATTGATAATAAGGCAATCTGGTATACTATAGGGCCCATGGATGAGGTAATCCTTATCTTTTAAAAGGGCTGAGAGAACTTATTCCATAGTAATTAAAGGGGATGGCTGGGATTTTTGAAAGGAAATTTGACAGCTACGATATTAGCTATTGCCTTGGGTCAGAGTGTGCAGTATTAATGCAGAGCAGTCCTGAATCATTGTTTAGTATTATTTCTTAACTTCCTGGCCTAGTTAATGAAAGATTTGCAATTTCACAGCTTTGAGGGCTCTAATAGTTCCCCTATGATTTTTACAAGATTGTTTGTATGCTTTTAAGGTAGGTAGAATGAGAACTTTTATAAACATTAAACAATTTCACTTTTTATATGATTTGTTTATATGGGTGCTCCACCACAGAAGTTATTTTAAATGTTTCATTACATTTCTGATGACATAACTGAAAGCATTATTGTAGGCATTAGTTTGATGAGTTGGAAGTTTCTGAGCATTCACTTGAGTGAACAGTAGTCAGCAAAGTGAGCTTCACTGAACTGTGCATCAGAAAGTTCAAAAAGAATTATCCATCAACCTTCACACTACCATGTATCCCCTATCTCACCTCTGCCTTCCCTTTTCATCCATCTCCTCTTTCTAAATTCAGCCTAATGAGCTCATCACTACAGTGACCGCTCTGCATAAACCTCTCAGTTTACGCCTGTATGATTTACAAGCACAACACACAGGTGCCTTTAATTTCTTTCATCTTAACACAACATTATTATTTTCTCACAATATTCAATTCTGTTAAATATTTAAATGAACTGTCACCTTACTTATTTATTTTTATTGCGATAGATATAACTCCTTGAACTTAACAGAGACCTGCAGTATGGGTTTTGCTACTAAGATGATTGCATCATTTTTTTCTCAGTATTGACAGAATTTGCCATTATTCCCGATGGTAGAAAAACTTGCTTATTAAGACTCACCAGTACATTTTATTCTTATATGGTCTTCTGTATTAAGTATGACTACAATTTAGTTGATTAAGACAGAGAGGGCACTGCGCTGTAGGGTTGAGAAACACCTAGCATTACCGTGACTTCCTCTAATAAGAATAGTAGAATAGTTCAACGTGAAGCCAAGTGTCTTTGCCACACTGTATGTTCAATATATATCATTCTTTGGTACGACTTCAGTGTCCTTAACTACCAGAATTCTTTAAGGGTTTGTAACTGTCCACAGCTGCTAGCACACTTAATTTAACCCTCTAAGATTTTTGTTTACAGCAGGATGTCACTGGCAATGAGCAAATAACCAAGTGAATGAATGAATGAATAAAATGTTCATGCTTGGGAAGACTCAAAACCACACTGTAGGTTTATTTCTCACTTTTCCAACTTCAATCCAAATTCAATCTGGTGAATGTGAGTAGAAATGACTGCTGCTCAAACACCAAATTTCAACCAGATTATCAGAGTGCAGGGTATTTTTTTTTTTCAACAAAGTGCTGGCAATAAAAAGGTGTAAGCATAATATATGTGTCCCACGGTCATTTAGGCAACATGTTGAGGTCTGTGTTTCCCCAAAGCTTTACCAACACATTTCAAGGCAGAAATTCATGGGTAAACTGCCAGCACCAAATAATAAGCCAAACTACCCTATTGGTGTTGCCTTCTGTTCTCCAGTGCATACTTATGTAAATACTGCAAAGAAAACAAAGCACAATTATAGTATTAAGACATGACTTTTGTTGTAGAGGCTGACCCACAAACTATTAACTTAAGAAATGTGCTTACGTGTACTTTTATTTTTCTCCAATACTCTAGGATTACCATAGACCTTTAATTTACTCCCCTAACGTATAGCCAAATAATGTTGTTAGCCTAGTTGCCTGCAAATAAGTAGTCTTTAGGGAGAAAGCTACAGAGTGGTCTTTAAACAAAGAAATGTGATTCTTATACTGTCAACGTTTCAGTCAATTAATATTTAATAACAGCACTGGCTGCTGCGTGAAAACAGGCAGCAATTTCACAGTAACCTTTTAAAGTGATCCCTTGTGACTTTTAAACCTGAAGAAATGTTTTTAAAATCACTCTGAGTTTATAAAAGTTCAGTAATTCACTTTTAAAGACTGAGATTTTATATTGCATTTACTACATAATAAAAGTGACTTATTATTTACACAAAGTAAACACATATTGTTGAAAAAGCAAGGGAATCAAAACTCAGCAATGAAAATATTTATAACGAAAGCATCTTTATCGCCCATTATCATAGTGGCAACAGTAAAATATTGCTCACAAATTTTATAATTACACTCTATACCTGTAAAAAATTAGTATCAGTGATATTCTGCTGTTGGCTTCATCTTAAAAGCACCTCATGCATCAAATGTTAATGACTACAAAAATACAGCAATTCTCATACAACTGAACATCTAAATAATTAAGCATTTTAAAGTTCATTCTTCAGGTCTGATGTGCTGAGTCCATTTCTGATTAAAATGTCATGGGAATGCCTGGTTGCTGGCCTTAGTACTTAGTAGAACCACAGATGAGAAAATAAGACACTGTTTTCTAGTTTGACAATTCATCTGCATTAGAACTTGGTACATATTTGGTGTATTCACCTGATGGTTGATTGGTGTCGCTGTATGTCCATGATTAATGGGAGAACGTAGACAGTGTCAGGAAATCTGAAATTGTAATGGAGGCCAAAGAAAATACGTACTTATTCTACAAAAGTAAACATTAATTTCACAGTATAGGAACAATACTAGGCAAGACATCACAAGGCCCACAAGCTGCTTAACAATATAAAACTTTAAGCAGACATATTTAAAAGTTTTTGCCTCCTTTCCAGCTCTTAATAATGCTCAACTCTTACATCAATCAATCAGAGGTATGTGTGTGTGTGTGTGTGTGTGTGTGTGTGTGTGTGTGTGTACGCGTGTGTGGGGTAAATTTGTGTCTACACATGCTGTCATAAAGACATACAGTAGAAACTTATTCCATAGGCTGAAGCCAGCATTATGGCACAGAGGGATGAAACTCTGATTACAGCCCAGGCAACCTGGATTCAATTACAGGTTCAGGTGTCTGAGATGATGATATGGGAAGACTGACCTGCCTATTCAGGGGGAGGGATGGGTGGGGTGTGTGCATGGAACACAGTAGTGCTCATGATTTCCCTGGTCATGACCAGGGGAAACATTCACAAAAATGCTGATGTCAAACCTCTGCAGATGTGAAGGAAGGTTCAATGTTGTTGCCTATTGCATGCCAACCCTCAGAAATGTTATTGAGTACATGCACAGGGGGTAGAGAATATACTAAAATACTCCTTGGCAGCAAATTCATGTTGCACTAATGTCCACAATCTCTTTACCAACCCCAGTCATGGTGCGGCACAGCCCGGGGGAGGGTAAGGTATGCTCAAACAGAACCTATGAAAAAAGACAGGAAATGGTGGCAGCTGGTGGGTCAGCTGTAGGCAGCCAAAAAGATGCTCCCTCAAAATGTATTCCATAGGCTCGAAATAAGTTCATTTAGGAACCTATCCCTCAAGAGTATCTTGCTTATTTCTTGGTTTAGACAAAAGTCAGTTGGTAGAGCCTCTGGCTTTGTGAAGAAACAGGAGGTTAAATAGGACTGGGTCTCTCATGCCTTGGAAAGAGAGACACATATTCAGCTCTGAGGGGCAGTAGGCTACTTAACATAGGAAGAGTGTGTTAATCTACTGGCACAAATGACATATCTATTGGGAATAATGAAATCATTTAAGGTCTTTAATATTCTTGGTTAGAAATCGCTGGTTCTTTCTAGTTGAGCAATATGCCTGGATTTATACATATCAAACAGGGCACACTATTTGATGAGGGGGTCTGCTAAAGAAACAGTACAGTGGTAGGAGGATCTTGAAAATATTCCCCCCTGGTGATTAATTGAGCCATGCAGATTTTCTGACTATGGTGTAAACATGATGACTGAACAAGAGAGACTTGTCCACATAACAACCAAGGCCTCTTATACTTTCATAGCTGGTTACTAGGCTAATGACCACTGAGGTCTTTTTAAGCCCAGCCATGCATCACAAATCTCTGGCAAGTTCTGGTATGGTTAGTAAATGTAAGTAGGGGCTTAGGAAATTAAATATTTACAAGCTGTGGCCTGGGAGATGAGCCATTTACCTGTGCCCATTACAGACACAGGTGCCAAACCAGGAATGAATTCCCTGTTTCCCTCCAACTGTCCAAGCTACACTTGAATAGGGTTAGGGATGAAACCTGCTTCACATTGATGGGTAGCCTGTTCCAGAGACATGGTAGTCTTTGGGATACATAACTGTCTCTTCAGCAGGTTCTATTTATATCACAGGCATGGTTTAAATTATTCAAAGTAATTCTGGTGCTGTTTCTTTTGTGGATACACAGGGGTCTATCAGGGTGGAGTTCAGTGGCACCTTCTATGCCAGGCACAAACAGTCTGCACAGAACATGTTAATTATGCCCTGTATTCTTTTAGTGAAGAATCTCTGTGGATGTTCCAGTTGTTGGATGTGCCTGGTTAGGTATATACCAAAGTGGGCACTGTACTCAATGACAGATCTGATGAATGCCAAAAACATTGGAATAATGGCATTCTTGGATCTAGATGCCATACCTTTGTTTATAAGTTGCACAACATAGACTGATTTCCTCACTGTCGTTGACAGGCAATGGTCAAAGGCTAGATTACTATGCGTGTCCCCAAATCCCTATCTACTGTATCAACTCTAAGGGGTGTGTTGTCAATATGAAAGTTACCAGGGATGACTGACTTCCCAAGGGATACTACTATAGATTGCTTGGCATTTAGTTTTCGTCTATGGCTCTGACACTAGTTATTTGTCTACGTCACTCCTTTTCGGAGAACAGTAGTGTCAGTGGGGGATTTGTATGAGTGCTCCTAATTTGCATTCATCTGCAGATCTGATCAGCCAGAAGCCCTTGACATTGGCCTTGGCTTCAGAGTTGTAGTCCCAGGACTGATCCCTGAGGTACTCTAATAGTGTGTGGCCTTTTTTTAGAAGTGATTTCTCCAATTCTAACTTTTAGGGTCCTGTCTGTGAGCCAGCTGGCTATCCATTGAGTGGCATAAGGGCTTATACCTAACCTCTTGCATTTGTCAATAAACCCGAGTGGGGTATTATGTCAAATGCCTTGGTCAGGTCAAGGTAGGCAGTGGGAACCATTCTGTTTTCATCCATTGCTTTGGTGACATTTTCAAAGAAGTCCACCAGACTGAGTAGGCATGACCTGCCCTTGATGAAACCAAACTGGATTGTGCTCAGTGTATGGGGGTTTCCCATGTCAGTACTGGTCATGTCCATGATAATTCATTCCATGCCTTTGCAACTGAGACTAGTGTGACTTATGGGTCTGTAGCTGACTCACCTTTGTGCAGAGGGATGACAGTTGCTATTCTCCAGTCATGAGGCACAATGCCTATTAGAGGCTACAGTTAAATAGTGATTCCAGAAGGCCTGACAGACCATGATTTTTAATTAGTTGATTCTATTAGTTTGGTTTTATGTATCTTAATTCATTACAAGTTCTGATTGGTTGATTGGTTTTAGGGAAGGTATTTAAGTTGGGGGATGATTTTTATACCATTGTCAGATGAAGTTTTTACGAAAACGGAATTGTATTAAACTGCGTTAATAAAGTGTGTATCCCTCGAGCTTCATAGCGTGAGTGTTCGTTTATAGTACTGACACTGTTCCAGCAGAGTTTTCCATGACAGTGTGCCTATCTTGTTTTTGGTTTGAGTTTTAGTTTTATTGGACATACTTTCTCCTTTTTGTGGATTATTGGACTGGAATGTGTGTTACTATTATAGATGAGCTCATGTATAACAAAGTTTTGTAGCTTCCTTTGGTATCCACAATAATCCTGAGCTTGTACTCCACTTTACATTTTCTAATAATTCATAGGTTCATAGGTGTGTACTAGGCTAATGGCCCTGGAGCCTTTACAAGCCTAGCCCATAGAAGTGCCCTGGATTGAGCTGCCTGACGTTAGTTCCCAATGCCTCTATCAAGTAGAGCCACTGGAGTGATCCCCGGGGTGAATTTCTATTTCCCATCCACTCATCGATATTTCTCTTGAAGAGAGGCAGTGAAGTGCTCTGCTTGACATGCATGGGAAGTCTATTCCAGAGCATGGGAAGTCTCTGGGTTATGAACCTGTCCCTCCAGCATGTTCTGTTGATTGTGGTAATGAGGCTGACACCGCTGGAGCATGTGGTGTGGAGGGATTGGGATTTCTTTAGATGTAGCATTTCTAACATATCTGGGTCAGACATGGCTTTGTAAGTCAAGCAGAAATCGCCACTTAGTAGACGATATGAGACAGAGAATAGCTGGAGTTTTTTGTTTGTCTGTGTAGGACATGTGTTTAAGGCCTAGGATCCTCTTCATGACATATGTTTGTGGCCTCTCCACGTGTTGCAGGTGTCTAGTGAGGTACATGCCAAATGAGGCATTATACTCTATGATTGGTCTAATGAGTGAAGAGTAGAGAGAAATGATGACCTCTTTCTTCCTGGATGCAAAACCCTTGGTAATGAGATGTGCCACATAGGACTTTTTAACCACAGTGGCAATGTGGTGGCTGAAGGAGAGGTTGCTGTCAACCTGTGCTCCCAGATCTCTTATAATGCCTTTAGTGTTCAGTGGGCTCCCATCAATGTGGTAATTAGTGGAAACTGAGTTTTTCCCAAAGGGGATGACAAAGCATTTTTTGGCATTAAAATTAAAGCCATGGTTTTGACACCAGTCATTGGGCTCAGTGAGGTCTTTCTGTAGGATGTCTACATCACTTGGGGAGTTAATAATGGCTCCCAGCTTGCAGTCATCTGTAAACCTGGTCTGCCAGAGTCCCTCCATGTTGGCCTGGACTCCTAAGAAGTAGATGACAAACAGGAGAGGACCCAGGACCGATCCCTGTGGGACTCCACTCGTGACTGGTCGGTAGTCTGACTTGGAAACCGCTACTTTCACACTGTGGGTTCTATATGTGAGCCAATTTGCAACCCAGCTAATGATGTAGGGGTTGATGCCTAGTTTGGTGAGTTTATCAATAACTCCTGAGTGAGGAATGGTATCAAAGGCCTTGGCCAGATCGAAATAGGCTATATGAACTTACCTTAACTTCATCCACAGCTCTGGTGACTGACTCAAAGTCGTGAACCAGGTTGAGCAGGCATGATCTACCGTTCACAAAACCAAACTGTGTGGGATCTAGAGTTTGGAGATTCCCTATATCCTTGTTAATTAGGTCCATGATGATGCGCTCCATAGCCTTACATATCAGACTCATCAGGCTAATGGGGCGATAATTTGCAGGATCTGTAGTTGCTCCTCCTTTATGGAGAGGGATGACTGTAGCAGTGCGCCATCTGGTAAGGAAAAAGCCTGAGGTGAAGCTGTGAGTAAACAGGGCACACAGATGTGGTGCCAGTTCACTTTGTAATTCATGTAGAACACAGCCAGGGATATTGTCACGTCCCATGGAAGCTGTATTCTTGGCCTTGGACAATGCAGTTTTAACCTGTGCTGCAGTAATGCTGGGTGCCTAGCATTCTTCCGGTATTGAGATTGGTCCTTTAGAGGGGAGACAGGGGTAAAGTTGCCACTGAATCTGTGGCCAGCATGTTGGCAATACCTGTTGGCTCAGTGTAGGAGGTACCACTGTGCAGTAACTCAGAGCAAATCTGGGTATTGTCATGGAGACTCTTGATATAACTATAGAAGGCTTTGTGGTTGTTTTTAGTGTCTGCTGCAATTCTGCCTTCATAGCTGGCTTTGGAGGTTTTGATGAGGTATCTCAACTTTTTGTTGAGGCTAATAAAGGGAATTTTTCCAGTCTTGGGACTTCACCTTCTTCTGCAGCAGTTTATTAATGGCAGGGGACTACCAGATTGGCTTCCTTTTTTAGAGGAGTTGGGTATGGCTAGTTCCATGCATTTATGTATGTGTTTGTACAGTGCATTGGTGTATGATTTGGCAGTCATGCATCTCTTTTCCATTGGCATGGGTGCCATGAAGTTAGCCACCTCTGTTTTTAGGAATCCAAAGTCAGCTTTGAAGAAGTTTTTCATGGTGGATACCTTTGCGGGGGGAGTGACATATGGATTTCCATGGTGATTAGTTTGTGGTCGGATCTAACCAGGGAAGAACTGACTAATGGTGTAGAGCAATGGTTGCCCGTGTTAGTAATAACCAGGTCAAGGATGTTGCTTCCTCTAGTGAGGGTAAGAATGAGCTGGTCCAGGGCACTGGAACGGATGAATTCCAGGAAGCGTTGGGCCAGTGCATTGGTACATGAGTAATTTTCACAGTTGATGGAGTGGTAGTTGAAGTCACCTAGTATGACAGTGTTTTCAGGGTGCTTAGGAATGTGGAGTGAGAGTCTTGGGACATGGTTGGGGACCTATAGCAGGCTATGACCTGAATCACCATCTTAACCAATGTTAGTTGTACCTGGAGTATCTCAGATGCGTTATGCTGGGCTACTAGTCTGAAGGTGTGTATATCCTTTATGAATATGGAGACACCACCATCTTTGGAGCTTCGATCCATGTTCCGAGGCCAAAAGGTGTGGAATGAGTTATAGCCTGGTAGCACAGGGGTGCTTTCTGCTGCTTTAAACCAGGTCTCTATTACAGCACAAATGTCAATGCTCTCCATTTTGAGGAGTGCTTTGAGCGAGTGCATCTTGAGATTTAGACTTCTAGCGTTAAGCAGCATGACCGTCAGATTGCATTTGTTTATAGCTGTTACAGTGGTAATCTGGTCGTTGTAACACCACCTAAAAAAGGCACTATAGGGGTGGCAAAAGCCTTAGTCAGTACCCAGAAACCCAGGGGTGACAGATACAGGCCATCTCTGGCAAAGCATTGAGGTCTGTCAATCATGTCATCCCAAGCAGGCAGATACTGGATCCCCTTAGAATGACACAAGAAACTTAGCCAATTGCTGAAGTCAATAATTTTCTGTTTGTACTGCGGTATCATTCTGGGTGACGCTAGGATGCTGCTCTGGGCTAGGGTCATACCTGCCTGGGCCACATAATCCAAGAGATCGACCATGTCTCTTTTCATGTAGTCCAGGGAGGTGTGTCTCAGGTCATTCACACCCACATGGACAATGACAGAGTCATACTTGTACTTGTTGTGGAGTGACCTGAATTCAAGTGTTATGTGTCAGATTCAGGCACCTGATAGACAGCTGACTGTTACCTTCTCCTATTTCAACCTAATGAGTAGGACATCAGTGTGCCTCACTATTGAGTCACCTATGATTATTGTACTGGGCAAGCTGTTTTGCCTTAGGGGCTTAGGTTGAGGGGCACACTGTGTAGGTGAGCTATGTGTTTTATGGTTTGTGCTGTGTTGTGGTGGTCCAGTGCGTTTCTGCCTTGAGGTCTCTGCTGTTTGGGTAGATTTCTATTGACAGCCTCCGCAAAGGTGGGTGTGTGGTTTGTGTTTTTATGTGAGGGCTGTGATGGTGGGTGTTGTGGATAGCTATGTGTTCCATGTGGTGTGGTGCAGGTGTTGACCTTCTCCTCTTGACTAGCTATTCCGGTCTTGGCTGGAGAGTGCATGGCTTCCAATTTAGAGATATAAATGCATCTCTCACATGTCTGAGTGTTGGGAGGTAAAGGGAGAGGGTTGTCTGGGCACATGAGGCAGTTGCTACACTGCCTCAGAATGCCCAAGTTCACCAGGTTAATAGGAGAAAGCACAGGAAACTGACCTTTAGACATACCAGGAGGGATGGTCATCACTACTAAGTACTGGAGCCTAGTGCTGATAGCACTTATGTGTGCTACAATAATTGCTACAAAAAGCCTGATGAAGTGCTACGTAAATAAGCTAAATGCAAGAGAGAAGAGATCTAGCAAGATCTAAGGGGAAAAACTGAAGAGCAGACTTTCTGGCAACGGTAATATACTTTAAATACAGTGCAAGCTGGCACATTTGAGTGTGTGGCAATATCAAAGCAAATGCAGTTAAAATAAATGCAGTTAAATGAAAAATCGACTTAAATTAAGTGCAGAAAGCAGTATAATCATAAAAAATCAAAATGGAGGCACTTAAAGTCTCTTTCTCCTTTCTGTTGCTCTTTTTGTCTGCAGGATGCCAAAACAGGATCCGCTGGACTTAAAAAAGCACAAACCCACCCAAACACAGGCTTTTAAAACAGAAAGTTGAAAGGGATAGAAAAACTGCTCAAATGGCTAATAAACTACAATTTCAGAGCCAGAAATCACTCCTCTTGTGGTAGATAGGCTACCTAGTACTTATCGCTCCCACCGATAAGCTGGAAGACTTCCTTCTAACACAGAAATGTCTGGGCAACTCAGAAACTTACAAAACAGTCCTGGATACAGCAAATCTGTATCTGTACAGACCTTCTAAAACCTGAAGTTGGCTTGCCCTGGAGAAGTCCCTAACAACAGTCTCATTTACTGGTGGAGTGGTATTAACAGGCCTAGCATAGAAGATGTCTGATTTGCAGTTTAATTTAACCGAAGAAGATAATATGTGTGGTGGGTAAGGCAGAGGTTAGGTTGATAAGGACCTCGTCAAGGACATCAAAGTCTCTAGTGATTAGTTTTACAACTTGCTCCACAGCACTGCTATTAAAGACTAGGACACACTGAGCATATCCATTTTTAAAGGTGTAAGTGTGCCAAGATATGTTTGGGCAAATTAAGTACCCTATCATAGGTGTGTACTAGGCTAACAGCCCTGGAGCCTTTACAAACCTAGCCCTTGGATTAGGCATCATGCCACCCGACCTTAGTTCCCAGTGCCTCTGTCGAGTAAATCCACTGGAGTGATCCCTGGGGTGAATTTTCTATTTCCCATCCACTCATCAAGACTTCTTTTGAAGAGGGCCAGTGAGGTGCTCTGCTTGACATGTATGGGAAGTCTATTCCATAGTATGGGCAGTCTCTGGGTTATGAACCTGTCCCTCCAGCATGTTCTGTTGATTGTGGTAATGAGTTTGAGGTCTCTGGAGCATGTGGTGTGGAGGGATTGGGATTTCTTTAGATGTAGCATTTCTAACAGAGCTGGGTCAGACATGGCTTTGTAAGTCAAGCAGAGATCGCCTCTAAGTAGGCGAAATGAGACAGAGAATAGTTGGTGTTTTTTGACTCTGTCCATATGGGACAAATGTTTAAGGCCTAGGATCCTCTTTGTGAGGTACTTTTGTGGCCTCTCCAGTTGCTGCAGGTGTTTAGTGAGGTACATGCCAATTAGGGCACTGTACTCAATGACTGGCCTAATGAGGGAAGAGTAGAGGGAAACAATGACCTCTTTCTTACTGGATGCAAAACCCTTAGTAATGAGATGTGCCACATAGAAGGACTTTATGACCACAGTGGCAATGCGGTAGTCAAAGGAGATGTAGCTGTCAACCTGTGTTCCCAGATCTCTTATAACGCTGTCTGTGTTCAGTGGACTACCATCAATGTGGTAATTCCTGGGAACCATGTTTTCCCAAAAAGGATGATGACACATTTTTTGGCATTGAGCTTAAGGCCATGGTTCTGACACCAGTTGTTGATCTCAGTGAGGCCTTTCTGTAGGATGTCAACATCACTTGGGGAGTTAATAATAGCTCCTAACTTGCAAACGTCTGTGAACTTTGTCAGCCAGAGTCCCTTTATTTTGGCATGGACGTCAGAGAAGTAGATACCAAACAGGAGAGGACCCAGGACCAAACCCTGTGGGACTCCACTTGTGACTGGTCGGCAGTCTTACTTGGAGTCAGCTACTTTCACACTGTTGGTTCTACCTGTGAGCCAGTTTGCAACCCACCAAGTGATATAGGGGTTGATGCCTAGCTTAGTGAGTTTTTCTATGACTCCTGAGTGGGAAATGGTATCAAAGGCCTTGGCCGGATCAAGGTAGGCTGTATGAACCACCTTGTCTTCAACCACAGCTCTGGCGACTGACTCAAAGAAGTCAACCAAGTTGAGCAGGCATGATCTCCCCTTCAGAAAACCAAAATGTGTGGGATCCACAGTTTGGAGATTCCCTGTATCCTTGTTTATTAGGTCCATGACAATGCATTCCATAGCTTTGCATATCAGACTCATCAGGCTAATTGGACGATAGTTCCCAGGGTCTGTAGTCGCTCCTCCTTTGTGGAGACGGATGACTTTAGCAGTGCACCATTCGGTAGGGGCAAAGCCTGAGGTGACGCTGTGATGTGCCAGTTCAATCTGTAGTTCATGTCGAACACAGCCAGGAATATTGTCAGGTCCCATAGAAGCTGTATTTTTGGCCTTGGACAGTGCTGTTTTAACCTGTGCAGCAGTAATACTGGGTGCCTGGCAATCTACTGGTATTGTGACTGGTCCCTTGAAGGGGGTGAGGGGTAAAGTTGGCAATGAATCTGTCGGCCATTATATTGGTAATATCTGTTGGCTCGGTATAGGAGGTATCATTGTGCAGTAGCTCTGAGCAAATCTGGGTATTGCCGTGGAGATTCTTTACATAACTATAGAAGGCCTTGTGGTTGTCTTTACTATCTGCTGCAATTCTGTTTTCATAGCTAACTTTAGAGGATTTGATGAGGGATCTCAACTTTTTGTTGAGGCTGATAAGAAGTTTTTCTAGTCTTTGGACTTCACCTTATTCCGCATCTGTTTCCTCCTCCTGTTGTAGAGTTTTATGGCAGGGGACCATCAGATCGGCTTCCTTTTTTTGGAGGAGAGCGTCTTGGTTCTATTGGGTATAGCGAGATCCATGCATTTGTGTACATGTTCATACAGTGCATTAGTGTATGATTCGGTGGTCATGCAACTGATCTCCATTTGCATGGGCGCCATGAAGTTAGCCACCTCTGTTTTTAAGAGCCCAAAGTTAACTTTGGAGAAGTTTTTCATGGTGGCTACCTTTGCAGGGGTGGTGGGAGGGATGTGGATTTCCAAGGTGATTAGTTTGTGGTCAGATCTAACCAGGGAGAAGTTGAGTATTGATGTAGAGCAACGGTCACCCATGTTAGTAATGACCAGGTCAAGGATGTTGCTACCTCTAGTGGGGGTAAGAGCGAGCTGGTCCAGGGCACTGGAATTAATGAATTCCAGGAAACGTTGGGTAAGTGTATTGGTACATGAGTAGTTCTCCCAGTTAATGGAAGGGTAGTTGAAGTCGCCCAGTATGAGAGTGTTAGGTTGGACCCTAATATTCTCCAGGGTGCATAGGAATGTGGAGTGTGAGTCTTGGGACATGGCTGGGGACCTACAGCAGGCTATGGCCTGAATCGCTGTCTTACGCAATGTTAGCTGCACCTGAAGTATCTCAGATGCGTTATGTTGGGCTACCAGTCTGGAGGTGTGCGCATCCTTTATGAATATGGGAACACCACTGCCTTTGGAGCTTCGGTCCAAGTTCATAGGTTCATAGATTAGTACTAAGCTAACTGCCCTTGTGAGCCATTTTAAGCCTAGCCAATTATCCCTTATGAGATTCCCTGTGATTGGGTGGAATGTCTGTGAGTCTTTTTTGTATTTTTGGGTTGGTTGTTAGGGGAATGATGTAGCCTATGGAAATGATCCCCTGCAGCCATTTGTCTGTAGCCATCTGTGGCCAGGCAGATTGGTGCAGGGATAATCGTCCCCCGACTGCCTCCAGAGGAAGGCAATCGGGCCTCCATTCAGGAGTGCTGGTAGGAATTACCAGAGCAAGAATCTCTGGACCCCTGGTTCTGTGGTCCACTTCTGCCTCCAGAATGGCATCTTCCATTGTTACCTCCCCTTCTGCCCTGGGAGAAGTCTTTGCTACACGAGTCCTGGAAAGGCTCTTGGGACTTATTGAACCATAGCCTACCACTTCTCTGGTTCCTAGAGTTGGGCCATTGAGGAGTGGAGAAGTGAACCCACGGCAGAAAGAGTCTTCCCATCTTTCTCACATCTGGCTAGTGTGTCTTTTACTTGGGGTCCAAACAGGGATGATCTGTCAAACAGAGCACTGGGAAATGAAGATTTAAATGGCTCTGCAAAGTCACACAAGTACATCTAAGTGTGTCTCCCAATAGCTACACCTGAACCCGCTTGCTCTTGTCATCCCTTCAGCTGCATCAGCAATAAGCTTCATGGACAAGTTGGCAATCAATTCAAGGGTGGCGAGCAGTGTGGTAACTTTGTCTCAAAACTGCTCAGCTACTGCTCCAATGAGAGTATATGAAAGTTCTTTAATTAGATCTCTCTGCAACCTGGTGAAGTGTGCCATGTAATTCAAAGACCTGAGAGTGAAGATCGATGAAGCGTAAATGCACTTCCCAAATCCCTTTGTTAGGAGGGATGGATAGTGGGACTCTCTTCTGCAAATTACTTTTGTGGCTGCCGCTATCACCATGGCATCAAATGGGATACCCTTGGCCCAATGTTGTTCCTCCTTTGGGGCAGATAGAATTCTGTCAGGTCTCTTGGGGATCAGTTCAATGGAGTTTAGAAACTTCCAGGCCCGTTGAGTGATAAGTTTAATAAGCTCGTCAGCAGGCAGAGAGATCCAAGAGGTAGAGGGCTGGGCAGAAACAGCCTCCAGCTAAACAGATTTCTCTGAGAAAGGCTTAAGGGAGGTCCAGCCACCCCTCTGTTTCAGGATTTCTAGGATGTCCCCGAAGGAAACTTCATCAGGGGGTGACTTAGGGGAACCTTTCTCTTCACTGAAATCAGTGTCCTCTATGAAAGACTCTTGAGGGGAGTCTAAGTGCTTCCTCTTGGACTTTTTCTTCACAGGTACATCCTCAGTGGGATGGTCCAGGGAAGTATCCAAGCAGGAAACAACCAAGGTGGGTCGTTCCTGAGGGTTTTGTGCCCCCATCCCACGGGTGAGGCTGGAGGATGCTCCGGTCAAAAGGATAAGGATGACACTTGGCTCGACAGGGATGGCAAGGACTGTGTGCCCACAATGGACAAAACCTTCTCCAGATCTGAAAGGCTGTCCCCCCCACCAATAGAGGAATGGGAGCCCAGAACTGTGGTCCCACCCTGCACCAAGGAAGCCACCTCCAAAGAAGAAGCCTGGGTTGAGCTTACGAATGCTGAGGCACCGAGGGGCATGGAGGGTTCCAAAAGAATCGACACTGAACCCTGTCCCCCAGAACCAGCAATGAAGCCTCGACCCAGAGATGTCTCCGGTTCCGACAAACCAAAATAACTCAAGGTGATCCTCGGTTCCGGAGAAGAAATTCTAGCCAGTACCGAGACAGTCGGAGCCGGGTAGGTCAGTGCCAGGAGCTCCAAAGGCTCAGTAGGAATTGGAGGAGGACTCTGTGTCTGTGTCGATGAAGGACCAATTCCCGTGCCAAGCTGGCTTGGAACCGAAGGTGGATGCAACCCCCTCGCTGTCAGGAGCTGATCGACCAGTCTCATAACGTCCAATTCCAAAAGATTCTTAGTGGATTGAATGGATGAAACAGATGGAGACCTGGGAGGTCTTGGTTCCAAGAATGGACTGGGTGGCCTATCAGCAAAAAGACCCATTGGGGGTGAATATGTGGCTCTTGTTAAGGTTGTAATAGTAGACTGCTTCGGTACCAATAAAGCCACTGGTACTGAAGCTGCAGATGTCTGTTCTGAAGATTTTGTTGAGGTGGAATCGTCCGTGCCTATCGGTGCCGAAGAAGCTGCTGACACTGAAGGTTGTTTGCTCAATTTTGAAGGCGGTTCCGAGGAACTTCTCGAAACCAAATGAGACATCTTTTTAGGTTTAGAAGAGGACAAAGAAAAGGACGAGGAACTGGCTTCAGTTCTAAGATAAATGGCCTCTTCAGACTCTCCTTTTAGAAGTCCTTTTAAGATTAATTTGTTTTTCCACTCAGTTAAAGTTCTGATGCAGAAACCATGACAGACTGCGCAGTCCTCCTGGAGGTGGTCTACACTAATGCGCCTATCTCAAAAATCGTAGAAAAATGTATTCACAGCCAACTCCAACAATTTCTACTCAACAATAACCTATCGGCACCACAGCATTGTTTTAGACCTGGGCATAGTACCACTACAGCTCTTATATCCTTCTGTGACTCTATCAACTGGGCTCGAGATACCGGGAAACTAGTCTTCTCTCTATTTCTTGACCTGTCCAAAGCCTTTGATACCATCTTTCATTCCCTTCTTCTTATAAAACTGTCCAACTTTGGAATCTCTCCTTCCACCCTAAACTGTTTCACGAACTACCTCACAAACAGGCAACAAGCTACTAAATTCTTTCTCTCATTTCCTCAACACCAATACTGGAGTACCCCAAGGGTCTATCCTAGAGCCTCTGCTTTTCAGCATTTTTATCAAGGACTTCTACTTTACAGTCACCCAAGGTACAGTCATCCAATATGCAGATGACTCCACTATCATCTGCACTGCTAATTCTCCACCCATACTCCTAAAACTTAATCAGTCAGCTCTCAGCTCCATCGAAATATGGATGGCTAACAACCACCTTGCCTTAAACACTAAAAAAAAAAACAAATGAATGCTATTCACCCCTAAGAAGTCCACTACTATAAACAATCTCTTTCATTATTCTCTCCCAAGATAACACTACCATCAAGGTAGTCACACACACTAAGCTTCTAGGTGTCACTATAGATGAACACCTAATTTTCGACTTGCATATACACAGTAACATTAAAAAAGCACACCAAAAACTAGGCCAAAACCTTCCTAAATTACTCCACAAAACTATCCATTGCCTCCTCCTTCCCACTCTCATCACTTCTTTATGGGGCTTCTTTCCACCAACATACAAGCCAGTCTTAAAACCAAACTAGACTCTTGCTATAATAAAATTGCTAAGTTCATCACCAATAGCCGACATCTCTCTCGCCACTGTACCTCTCTTCGGCTACTAAACTGGCTGGAACTTCCTCATCATCTTACATACATACAACTATCAAACTGCCCACAAACTAATATTTAATCCATCCAGCTGTCCTTCCCTTTCTTCTCAGTTCACTTTATACCACCCTAACCGACCTCTCCATTCTGAAAATCAAATGCTCCTGCAAGTAGGAAAAGCAAACCTCTCCTTTGGTCAAATGCTCCACTCCATTTCCACTGCTAGACTATGGAACTCTCTCTTATCCCACCTTAGATCCATTAAGAATGCTTCTTTCTTCAAGAAATCTTTGAGACAACATCTCTCCTCCAAGTGGCTATGCTCATGTGCTAGCTCCTCACAGCCTATAACCTGACTTTATCTACCTTCTCCAACTCCATTCCTTTAGAAACATGCAAAAAAAGACTGTATACTGTGAAAGCAGTTGTTGTAGTATTGTAGTACGCTATCCTGTTGGTGTTTGCTATTCAAACACATGCATTGTTTAAATCATTGTTCTTAAGGTTTGCTATTCAAATTTATGTATTGTATATCATTGAGGAGCTTTTCTCCCAGGAGCTCCACTGAAAATGATGACTTTTGGCCCAATGGACGTTCCCGGTAAACAAATGCAAACAAATAAGGCAGTACACACAAAAAACATGCCCATTGGAACTGGGCATTTTTCTTTTGCACTTTTGGCACCTCTTGAAGCCAGAGGTGACCTTAGAAGTCTTGTCAGCCATGCTTGGAAGAAAAAGGGGCCTAGTGCCCAAAAGCACACACACAGGAAAGGAGTGGGAAGACTCAAAAAGGGTCTCCTCTTCTTTTCTTTTTTTTTGGAAACAGAGAAAAGAGAAGGGAAGAAAATTGCCAGTAATGGTAATTAAGAAAATACCATAACGGTAACCAAAGGGAAAGGAAGTACCAACAAAGGTACGAAAAAAGGCTACCTAACAGTAGAAAGAGGAAAGACACTCACATGCACACTTAGATGCTAGATAGAGGAGCGGGTAGAAACAGAGAGAAAGAAGTATGAAAAAACTTTATAGTAAAATGAGAAATATGGAAAAAAACACTGTGAAATGTTGGATGACAAAAATAAGCTCATATGGAAACAAAGGAAGAAGGAAGATGGGTTAAGTATGGAAAGTAACAACCACAGCTTACAGACCTATGGGGAAGTCATAGCTGAAAGCCTTATATGTTTTTTAAAACTATGGTGTCAACTGCCATTGGGGGCTGTCATTACGGAAAGAAAGAAAGAATATGTATTAAAAGGCTGTGACAGAAGGAGAACAAAAGGAGCACAAGGCATGAGTGTGACATGGGGATAGGGAATAGGAAAAAGTAGTTCTGGTAGGGCTGACCGTAGGTGTGTTTGAAGCACGGCATATCATGGTAGAGAGCATGTAGGAATATGGGAAATTAGATATAGAAACTGGCATACCATCCAGATTTATTTTGTCTCCCTTATACTGGTAGAAGCAAATCTGAACAGGATAAACCAGGCATTACAGAATGAATGAATGCATCATTAGACAGATACTTGCGGAATACGGAAAATAATGGAAATGAGTTACGGGTAACAGTACTGGTAGTAATGAGGAATGTAAAATGATACTTTATAAGATGCAAAAAAACAAAGTGCAGATACAATAATCTAAGAGAGAATTAGTGGTGAGGGGCATTTTACTGCCATAAAAACATCTGAGACTAAGATGCTCCATCAACTGAAATAAAGCAAACAAGAGGGTTGCTTAATGAGAGTATGTCTCAAAGGAGTGGTGCAAGAGATGTACAAATAATATCAGATATAAGAATATGGTATAAGCTGGTATGGTGAAAAGAAGTCTTAGAGGAGGCTAATGGCTTATGATATTTACTCCAACAGAGAAAGGAAGGATAGGAAATTGGACAGCTGAAAGAGTGGATGATGAAGACGCATGCTTCTTTGTAATGCTGGAAAGACTGGTAACTACTGATATAACAAAATCTGTGAGGTTGATGTCTGCTCTGAAAATGATGAAGTATTACTTTGAAAGGAAAATATGAATCAGCAACAGGAGTTTTATAGAGATGTCAATGAATAAAAATCAGATAATCAAGGACAGTATGCATGGAAGGGGAATGAGGTGAAATATGTTTCTTGCACAAACTTAAAGTGGAGGTCTCAGTTTAGATCAGAGGATTAAGGTTATATGATGCTGAAGAGCTCATTTTGAAGTGCCGGGTTTGATTCTCTCACTCTCCACTTATACACTTTCTGACTCTGTGCAAGCCACTTAACTAAACATTACTTCCAGTACACCTTTGAAAATGCATGTTCATAGGTAGGTACTAGGCTATTGGCCCTAGGGCCTATATAAGCCTAGCCAAAAAGGCACCCTGGCTTTCGCCACCCAAGAAAATTATTTTCCTGTGCCCCTATAGAGCAGAGCCACAGAAGTGATCCCCGGGGTGAATGTCCTATCTCCCATCCAATCATCAAGATTTTTCTTGAAGAGTGCTAATGAGGAGCTTTGTTTTATATAGATAGGTAGTTTGTTCCAGAGTATAGGAAGTCTCTGGGACAGGAATCTATCCCTCCAGCATGTTCTGTTTATTGTGGTGACAAGGTTTAGGTCCCTAGAGCATGTAGCTCGGAGGGATTGGGATTTCTTTAAGTGGAGCATGTCCAATAGCTCTAAGTCTGACATAGCTTTGTATGTTAGGTAGAGATCGCCTCTGAGAAGGCGATATGCGATGGAGTAAAGCTGGAGTTTTTTGAGACGGCCTGCACAGGGCATCTGTTTGAGGCTGGTAATCCTCTTTGTGAGGTATTTCTGTAGCCTTTCCAGTTGTTGTAGATGTCTTGTGAGGTACATACCAAAAGGGGAGCTGTATTCTACAATGGGTCTAATGAGTGATGAGTAGAGGGGAACAATGACCTCTTTTTTTCCTGGATGAGAAGACTTTTGTGATGAGGTGTGCCACGCAGAAGGATTTCCTGACTACTGTGGCAATGTGATTATCAAAGGAGAGACTACTGTCCACCTGTGTCCCAAGGTCTCTTATCACACTTTCGGTGTTAAGTAGACTACCGCCTATGTGGTAGTTCATGGGTACATAGTTTTTACCAAAAGGTATGACAATGCACTTTTTGGCATTCAGCTTGAGGCCATGGCTTTGACACCAGGCATCTGTCTCAGTGATGCCCTTTTGTAGGATGTCCACATCGTTAGGAGTTTCGATTATGGCTCCTAGTTTGCAGTCATCTGGGAACTTCATTAGCCAAAGACCTTCTGTGTTAGCCTGTACTTCAGAAAAGTAGATACCAAACAGGAGAGTTCCCAGGAGTGAACCCTGTGGTACTCCACTTGTCACTGGTCTGAAGTCGGATTTAGAGTCTGCTACTTTCACAGTGTGGGTTCTGTCAGTGGGCCAGTTGGCAACCCATCTTGTGACACAGGGATTTATACCTAGTTTAGTGAGTTTATCTATAATTCCAGTGTGGGGGATAGTATCAAAAGTCTCGCCGAGATCTAGATAGGCTGTGTGAAACACCGTACCCACATCTACGGCTTTGGTGACCGCTTCAAAGAAGTCTATCAGGTTTAAGAGACATGATCTGCCTTTTACAAACCTGAACTGGGTGGCATCCAGAGTTTGAAGAGTACCAGTGTCATTGTTAATAAGTTCCATGATGATAATTCCATAGCTTTGCAGACCAGGCTCGTCAGCCTAATGGGGCAGTAGTTCCCGGGGTCCATAGTGGCTCCCCCTTTGTGGAGTGGGATAACCGTCACTGTGTGCCATTCAGTGGGCACAAAGCCTGAGGTGAGGCTATGATTGAACATGGCACTTAGGTGGGGTGCCCGTTTGTTCTGTAGTTCGTGTAGAACGTAGCCTGGAATGTTGTCAGGTCCCATGGATGCTGTGTTCTTGGTTTTGGAGAGTGTGGTTTTTACCTGTGCACCCGTGATTACAAGAACTTTGAATTCTTCCTATATAGAGATGGGCCCTTTAGGGGGCGAGAGGGGGGTAAACTTAGCACTGAACCTATCTGCCAGGATGTTGGCAATGTCTGTTGGTTCTGTATATTTAGTGCCATTGTGCTGTAACTCAGAACAGATCTGAATGTTGCCACTGAGATTCTTGACATAGCTATAGAATCAGTGGCGATTTTGTTTTCGTAACTAGGTTTGGAGGATTTTATGAGGGATCTCAGCTTCTTACCGAGGCTGACCAGGGAGTTCTTCCAATCATGGGATTTTACTCTTTTTTGCAACAGTTTCTTTCTTCTGTTGTAGAGTTTTGTTTATGGCAGGGGACCACCGGATTGGCTTCCTTTTTTGGAGGATAGCATCTTGGTTCTGTTAGGGATTGCACGATCCATGCACTCGTGTAAGTGCTTATAAAGTGCATTTGTGTAGGATTCAGCAGTCGTACCTCTATTGTCCGTCTGCATGGGTGACGTGAAGTTTGCCACTTCTGTCTTAAGAAGCGTGAAGTTGGTTTTGGAGACATTTTTTACTATGGTTTCCCTAATGGGGGGTGGGGGCAGGATGTGGATGTCTAGGGTGATTAGTTGTGGTTGGATCTGACCAACGAGAAATTGATCTCTGGTGTGGAACACCGGTTGCCCATGTTGGAAATGACCAGGTCTAGGATATTGCTGCATCTGGTAGGGGTGTGGATAAGTTGATCCAAGGTGTTGGAAATTATGAATTCCAGAACACATTGAGCAAAAGAGTTGGTATATGAGTAGTTTTCCCAGTTAATGGTGGGGTAGTTGAAATCGCCCATTATTAGGGTGTTCGGCTGTATGTGCTTCGGACCTGTGGGATTACAGATGAAAAATAAATAAACAGGTAAGTTAAAAAGGACGTGAACAGCTTTGAGATAGAAAAGATGATTTGACAGCCATGGAAAAAGTCAAAGAAAAAGTGGTTGTGCAAGGCCTCACTAGGAAGGTCTCCCTCCATTCACCCACTTCCTATTCATTCCTGCCTGCACTTCATTTAAAATAACCAGGATCCACCCACATCCCCACATAAACCAATCACATACTTGATATCACAAAAGCACTATATCCAATTACTATCTCCTCCACTAACAACAAACTCCACCCAAAATTACATACGCAATCCTTGACAAACCTCCCACACTATAACGTTAACTACACTTTACCATAACTTAATCATTTCCTCTCATTTTTCACTTACTTCTGTTTACACACCTGTTTCACTAACAGCAAATCCTCAGCTTACTATAAAATCATATACAGCATTTTACTTACTCTAACAAAATGTAGCTCCTTTATCACTCCTCTCTTTCCTTTTCCATCACTGTTCACTACATAGAAATCCCATCAGCTCACTGTCAAGTTTTAAAATAAAATAATAATAATCATAATTATTATTATTCCCACTTGTTGACCAAGTAGGCCCATTGACCCAGGAGCAATGTCTGGTTAAGTGACTTGCTCAAGGTCACACACAAATGTAGGCTGAAGGTAGGAAAGGTAACACTCTCCTTTCACTTAATATCCTTACGTAATAACCCACACCACTACAAATTTCTAGTCCACTTCACAACTAACTGCTAATCCTCACCTGGGCCATCATGATCATAAGCACATATTCAGACTCATTTTCCTTACTACACTAACACACACCTCAAGTTACCATGCCAGTCTCCCACAAAAATAAATTGCCTCCCTCAACCCCAGTCTACTACAGTTAACACTCTGTCTTGCTTCACAATTAACGTCTGCAGTCTACATCAGATATCCTTGTAGGAACTGCATGCCTACAGATATGCCAAAAATCAAACCAAAGCCTAAAAACCTAAAATAAAGACCAAACACAGATGCAAATGGCTTTTTACTCATCATTAAACTGTATTTACCCTGACACTTTGTGGGGACATTCTCCCCAAACAAGGTCTCACACAACAACAGGATGAGATAAGCCACAGATAATGTAAACAACCACATCCTACAACCCTTCTCAAATAAAAAAAAAAACATTTCTTAACAAAAGAATGTCAGAAGCATGTGCAACATACAAGATATCTATATGTCATTAGCATACACTTTCTTGATATACTTGTTGACACAGAAACATGGCTAAAACAGGACATAACTGATAATGAAACCCTACCCCAGGCTACAACATACTCAGAAAGGAGAAGGAAAATAAACAAGGAGGTGGTGCTGCAATCACATGTGAGAATACTACAAATTTATCACCCCACAGTTTACCCAAATTTAACAATGCTGAACTATCCACTTAAAAATAAACATTTTAACACTACATATTCTACCAGGTAGTAACATTAATACAGCAGAAAATATCCCACATTAGATAGCTGATAGTATTGACAAAGAAACCCTCACATTAGGCCACCTCAGTATAGACCGGAACCTAACTTATTTAACATCCCCCATTGACTCAAAAAACATATGGTTTCACCCAAATAAGCAATACCACTACTATGCACAACACGAACAGCAGTGGAGATTCTGCAACAGACTGCATTCTTACAAACAGAATTAGCAAGTTAACTGCCTACAGATCACTGTCACACAGTATTAGTGACCGCCTTCCAACAAATGCAGAAAGGGAGCCATAACCTCTGATTAAACAGGTATCTTATACTCTAGTGCGTAATACCTCTAAAGTCAACAGGGAAACCTTTGTCTATACCTTGACACAATTCATTAGGAGTACACTAAAAAGTATGCCACCAGATGAAGCAGCATCCCATTTCAACAGAACCTTCCTAAGAATACTAAATGAGCAAGCACCTGTTAGAACTAAGAGTCAAATCAAACCCAGCACCCTTGCTCTCAAAACAAATTAAACAGCTAATGAACTGAAGAGATAAAACATGGAAACAATGGTATAAAACCAAAACACAATTTAACCAATAAAACTTCAAACAACTTAGGAACCTCACCAAATACCACATTAGACTAGACAAACAGTCCTTGTATACCAAGCTCCAATGCAAACACACAAAAATCCAAAACTATTCTGGTCATTGTTAAGGAACTATACCAACCTGGGCAAACTAACACTCTCACGTCCTCCACATCAAACAACACAGACTTAGTTGCTTTGTAATTTAACTAACATTTCATATAGACACTTCTGTAATTAAACAAAGACAACTTCTCCTACACTCTCGATAACTTTACTGCCCAAGCAAAGCACTGTTCATCACTAAATTTTCACCCTGTCAGCACCTCCATGATTCGTAAGTATTTACTTAACTTAAAACAACAACCCTAGCAACTGACAATTTACCAGGAGAGTACTTAAAATAGCCACAAATGCACAGGCTTACCCTGTATCTATCCTCATAAACCAGTCCAATACAGCAAGTTATGTACCAGATATCTGGAAAAATGCTTCATTACTGTTTTGCACACAGTAGGCAACTTATAACAGAGCTAACAAAATACAGACCCATTGCAATTCTATCACCACTAGCAAAAATCCTAGAGAAATGCATCCAGACACAACCTGTGAAACATCCTACTAGCAATAATCCCCTATTCAAAATCCAGCATGGTTTCTGACCCAACCACAGTACTATAACGGCTCTCCTAAACTTCACCAACATAACTAACCATAACAGGAATGAAGGAAACCAAGTTTCATCTCTGTTCCTAGACTTATCCAAAGCTTTTGATATTGTACCTCATCAAAAGCTCCTCAATGAACTCTCTTCCTTAGGTCTCACATATCCATATCTCTCTCCCTCTCTCCTGGTTCTGCTGTTACCCATCTAATACACTGCAGGCTGTCAAATGGCAACATGATTACTCATCCTTCCATGCTGTGTCTCTTACATTCCTACAGGGATAAATCCTAGACCCCGTTTCAACATCTTCATAAATAAACTACATTTCACCACCCGACTTGCTACTATGTATTAGTACAATATGCTGATGATTCAACCTTGATCTGCTCAGTTCCTACCTTACAAAAGCTGCAGCGAATCACCCATGATGCCTTTACCTTCGCTGAATCTTAGCTCATAAATGCTTACATATTCTTAAATCCCCAAAAAGAAAAAAACATTTCTTTTTTACTCTACAACAATATCTTGAGAAAGAAAATCTCATTACCTCATTAACACAAAAATTGAAATTGTAGCCCTTACAAAACTCCTAGGAGTGTTCCTTGCTGACAGCCTCAAATTTGACATTACATTCAACAAGCCATAAAAAATGGGTTTGGATCACGTTACAGAATCAAAATTTTTTCACAGATAGGACCCCTTGGATTCCAGCTACCTTCTCTCCTTTATGCATCTCCTCTTCTAACAAACCTGAATGCCTCCCCCAAAACTAAACTGAGCACTTGTTATAACAAAGTAGCCAAATTTGTCTCAAATGCTCTTTACAAAACACATCACTGTTATCCACTGATGGATGTAAACTGACTCAAGCTTTCAAACTATTTAGCATATACACAACTTCTCACTGCCCACAACCTTATTCACATACCTGATAAAAATCCTGCATTACAAAACACCTTAAAATTCAGTGCTCCTTTTAGAGAGCTACACACTCTAGCAAACTAGATCTCATCATCACTAAATCAAACAATAAAGCTTGGGACTCAACCTACTCCCACTGTGTTTCAAAACTCTCTAACTCCAATCCAACTCACTTTAGACAGAGAGAGAAATTCACACAATTCAAAATCTGATTTAAACTTCAGTTACAGGAAATGTAATTTTGTTCATGCTCCTCACTAGGTTAATTTACTTTCTCAGCCTCACACGGAACTCAAGCTGTAAAGGACAACAGTTTCTTCTCTGTACATATCTACAGCTTGAATATCTGTTATTTAAACATCTCCTAAATGTCTTACTCTTTATCAGTAACTTGATACTTAAATGTCTTACTTTTTACCAACAAATCTGTGCATCTTCACATAATGCATCACTGCCCTTTATTTTCTCCACTATCCTTCCCATCTGATAAAACATGTCTTCTATCAGTGTCTTTGTCATGCTCACCTAATATTAACCTAAAATATTATGCAAGCCAGCATGTTATCCTTTCTTACTAACTGTAAACCATATCAACTTTTTTCCCTCACATTTTATACTTTTTTATTAACAGTAAACCATATCAGGCTTACATTGATAAGGAAATGTAAACACTGAAATTGTACATCAAATCAAACTTTTACAATGTTGTTGTTGTTGTTGTTGTCTTTCGGCTTTTCCTGGTTAGGGGTCACCACAGTGGAACTCCGGTACGCTGATTGGCAGTAGATTTTCATGAATACCGAGGTGCCAGCTCGACGTTCAATCTTCAATGAAGGCACGCCCATTTACGCATGTCTTTCGAACGCCCACCCTACCGCGGGGAGGATATGCAGACTCCACACAGAAGGCACTCCCCGCACTCCAGCCGGGAATCGAACAGGAGAACCTTTTGCTGTGAGGCAACAATGCTAAAAAACTCTAAAAACAAAATTAGTTCTTAATACATTTTAACTGTTGTATCAAGAAGCCTCTTGTACACATCTGTATGTTCCAATAATGTGTTTTCTTCTTGTATATAATTCAGACTAACCTCTTGCATACAAGTGTATATTCCAGATAATGATTTTCCTTTGTATATAATCCAGATTATCCTGTACCTTCTTTATGCCACGTAAACTAGCCACCCGGCGGTGTAAACCTCGGCTCTAGATGACTGTACTGTTGAAGTGACAACACAACCCCATGAGAAAAAATTGGGATACTGGTTGTGGACAGACAGATGGAAATATTACGTGTTTATTTGTGCTGTCATTTGAAATGTATATACAATGTTTCATTAGCCTGATGTATTTATGTACAACAGAAAATGTTTAAAACAAAAATTGCAACTATAATATTAATGGAGCTTTCCTCCCTGAGCCTCTGTCCTCTCAGACCTTCTCAGTCAACAAAAACAAACAAAATAAAAATAAAAAAAAATAAACACACACAACAGAAACTAAACAAATACAGTACAAGAGTTTTTTCTTAGTGGGTAATTCTACAAATAATGAATGATACAGGGAAAACAGTAGGAAGGTTAGGCTTGGAACAGGCTAGGGCGGCGCAGTGGTGCAGCGGTTAACACTGTTGCCTCACAGCAAGAGGTTTGCCGGTTCGATTCTCAGCTGGGGTGCCTTCTGTGTGGAGTTTGCATGTTCTCCCTGTGTTCGTGTGGGTTTCCTCCAGGTACTCTGGTTTCCTCCCACATTCTAAAGACATGCTTCTGGAGCATTTCTCCCCAGGCCTCTGCTGAAAACAGGATCTGTGGAACCTAGTCAGACGTTCCCGGTCAACAAATAATAAATAAATAAAAGGTGTAAAATAAGAGTAATTCATTATATTTCAAGTCAAGAGTGGTGTGTTTTTTTTAGGTAGAAGTGAATGACAATGCAGAGAAATGGTGATTACGGCAAGGTATAAAAGTTTATGTGATTCTGTATGTATTATATTTAATCTCTGCTTTTCTCAGATTTTCCCAGTGTTATGTAGAGGTAATGAAGTAAATTGAAACACCTTAAAATAATGAATGTCTGACTGGGTGGTTAAAAATGAGGATAAGGTTTAGCTGAATGGTGAGACTTTGCAGGAGGGTGCTAGAAGGACAAAAAGTATATTAAAAGAAAAGTTTAAAGAATGGTTTACTGGAACATTTATTACTGAGAAATATAGAAAATGGAACTATGTGGTACAGTTTGCTTAGCAAGAAACATGGGGTTATAAAAGAAAATCTATGATGAAGATAAAATACAGGAACGTGGTAAAAACTAAACTGCTACGAAACAGTTATGACAGGTTGGTGTCATTTAGTGAGCATAAGGGGTGTGCCTTAATTTTGGGAATTGATTTACAAAACGCATTATATGGAGGGGACCAGTATTTAGAGAAGTACTTCACTGGTTGAATTTGTTAAGAAAGTAGAGAAATATTTTGCTTAAAGATGTACAGAGAAGCTGAACGAATCCACAACTTACAATACCTGGTGACTTCAGAGCCTGACACAATAACCCATTTGGTATTACATAGACAGTGAATGTGTAATATATTAACAGGGTATATAAGTTACACCAATGTTTCACTGCCTCAGACACAGTAATATAGTTAAAGACTGCAGGGATACAGTATTTTCTGTACATGTAAGGTTGGTAGGAGAAGCCCCTTCATAAAATCTGGATGAGTTGTTTATTGTCTTTCAGCTGTGAATGAACAGGCTTCAATGCACTGGGCCAAAAAGAGGTGAGACATATCCTGTTATAAAGTATGAGATACATTGAACAAGAGGATATGGGGTAGTAATTTACAACGAACAAGAGGATATGGGGTAGTAATTTACAAAACAATGGTGGCACTTCACAAGAAGTGAAATGGTACTAAATAAATGCTAATGCTAATGCTTCTTGACGTCCTGTATATCTGTAGCATGGGAATATGCTTAAAGAGGTGTTTCAGTCTATTTATTTCTGAAGTAAGACAAGGACTAAGCAGAAGCACTTTCTGTTTGGTTTTGTGGGAACTTTTTCAGCTAGCAAAAAGAGAAATGATTACCTGATGGTGATGTAACACATGTGAATTCAAGAAGCAGATTTATTTCAAACGATGGAATAAGGAGGCAAACTACAGCACTACTGCCTTAAAATTGCCAAAGAAGGGAACTGAGAGTAGGTCAAGGAAGCAAAGTGAAGGTGTTGGCTTTAAAAACTCTAGGGCAGATGATAAGAGTAAATCAATTACCAGTTACGCTACTAAAAAGAGAGGGGTTGATGGCAAATGTAGTTATATGAAAGGTAGGAAAGAAAGCACAATTGTTCAGGATATTCAGCGTTACTGCAGATGTATGATTCTGTTTATACGTTTTTTACAGATTTTATCATTTGGGTATACTGACATTTTAAAGAGAACCGACTTAGCAAGTTTCTGATAAGTAGTAGATAATCTTGCCGATTAACTTTCTATGCCACTCACTGGAATGCACAGAGTATCTGATGCCACAACTAAAATATCCAGTGCTCTGAACTAAAGCCCTAGAAAAGACCCTCAAAATATACATCATGAAGAAGTAATATACATCTCCCAGCTCTTGGCCATAAATTAGGACTGCCATCTCTTCTGTTAAAGCAGAATACAGAGAAACCTACCACCTTAATGCAAGAATGTTCACAATACTAAGACTGCAATCACAGCAGTACTCAACAAAGTGTCTTACAGAAAATATTTAAAAGAGATAATAAGACTACACTGAAGTACATCAACAGCCATTGAATCATCAACACAGTACATAACAGTGGCAGATCCCCCCCCCAAAACATGGATTTTGGGGGGGGGGGGGCTTCTGCTGACCAACCATGACTGCCAGTAGTCATTCAGCACTACTTAGTCCTATCGATTGACATGCTCAAACCTTGCTTTTTTCTCATGTTCTGCATATTTGGATATAGGTGTGTGAATAACGAACTGCAGAGAGAAAGCACATTTCATACAAGCATTAAAGGCTTAATAGGTGATGAGTCTTGATTTTCTTGCTTGTTTAGTCACTGTTTCCCCCCTCACCCATCCCGGCCTTCCCACACTTTTGGATTATGTTTTCTTTCTCTTGCTCTTCCGCTTCAGTTTTTTTTACTTTTTGAATACACACAAAATGGTCAAGACTGTCCTCTAATACCCATGGAGAAAGCAAATGAAGTAATCTGAGGGTCTGGGGACTGCTAGGAGCCCAGAAGGTATGAGGTTCTAAATGCACTGAGGCGGATTTTAGAGCTTTTTCCACCCTTTTGATCCACTGATGACCTAAAAAAAATCATGACTAGGGAAAGAAATGTAATGTTATTTTCTTTCACAGAAGAAACAAGCTGGATCCAAAGGTTAATGTTCAAAGCTGAAAAAAAAACAGTACTTCTTATTACACTGGAAAGCCAAATGCTTACACGGACAAAAAAATCATACTTAAGAATCATGCTTGTGTCCCTACTTTTGGGCCTCTGTCCCCCCAATATTATAGGCCTTGTCCAGATTTCTTGATCTGACAGGTTGAGAGGTATGTTGCCAATTACAATCTGAAAGTCATTAATTCAAGAACAACACATCCCTAACATCTGAAAATGTCATCAGCACCACCTATTGAAGAGTTTGCAGAATTCACTTTTTTCTGAATTCAGTTTCTCAAATGAAGATCTGCAGATTACAACCTTAGAGCTATGAACAGTTAAACACTGGAAAAAGACCTGTAATCATATGAGTTAGCATTTCATCTTACATGACTCGTATGAAATAGTCATCTGAACCTTCCTGTCTGATGATGCAAAATAATTCTGCTTCATTGTTACTACTCTTAAAGTAAGACAAGTTTTTCTTTTTAACAGCAGGATACAGTAATGCACTTCACACCTATACAAGGAAAAATGGGTCAAAAATAAACACTGCTTTTATGGAGAAAAAAATCTCTTCTACCACCAGGTCGGTTATTGGTAAAGAAATCCTTCTGGCCTGGCCTGAATATGGTCTTCCCATTATTTCAACATCTTCCAAAAGTAACACCACTAAACTCCAAACCATCTATAATTCAGTCTTTGATTTATAAATAACTCTCCTCCTTAAGAACACCACTGCCATACACTTATAAAGTTTAAATGGCTCCCAAGATGTAAGCAAAGAGATGACCTTCTACTTGGCACACAACTGTTCAGGTTGCTATGCCTCCCGACACACACAGACACAGACACACACACACACACACACACACACACACACACACACACACACACACACACACACACATTCACTCTTCCACTGACAGTAAATCTGCCATGCTTAAATAACAGGACACATAAAATCATACTTGACAACAAGAGTTACATCAGTAAAACATGCCTACATTTTTCAAGATGGTCTATGAAAAACACATATCTGGTACAGTAACATAAACTTAACTGTACTAGAATGAAGCCAGTACCATATTTGTAACAAAAACTAAAAAACGTGTGTAAGGCAGAAAACCATGCAAAATGATACATTAAAAAAATCCAGAATGGTATATGGCTATTTGTCATTTTTTCTGTCTGCACTTGTTCAGATAATCAGATGAAAAGAGAACTTTAAATGCTTCATCACAAGAAAAAATAAAATTAAATTAAATAATAAAAAATTAAGACAATGATCCTGCACCCCTCAAAAAGTACAGTTATGTACACTTATCATAAATGTAGATGTTCGAGTGTATTCACTGTTGCAGTCATTACATTTGGGTTATCTGCTTGCAGTAGTCCTCAGTCGGGCTGATTAACAAAGTCTTGGGTCCTCCGTCGGTTGCTGTCCCTTCTTCCATGACGTCAGGTCATCAGGGGTATAAAACATGCAGCTGACGCCATTACATCAGTTTTTCTTGCCCCAGATGCCAGGTGCCCCCCCCCCCCCCCCAATGGGAAGCAATTAAATCTATAAATACAAGGATATACCTCCAACAAAAAAGCAAATACACCAAAAAGCTTTTTGAGCATAGTAAGTGAGAGAAGAGGTATAGCCAAAAGAAGAAAGGGGGCTGGAGGGAGGGTAACCAGGACTGCAACAGTGAATACACTCGAACATCTACATTTATGGTAAGTGTACACAACTGCACTATGTTCTTGGTGTTTCACTGTTGCAGTCATTACATTTGGGTAGATTCCCAAAGCTAAGGTTGGGAGGAGGAATTTAAATAGAATTAGGACCAGCTATATGTCCCTGCAAGACTGCAGTGGCAAAACCAGCTCTGGATTTAGAGAAAATTGGCAAAAGATAATGCTTGGTGAAAGTATGCACAGAACTTCAGGTAGCAGCTTCTAGGATGTCCCTAGTAGGGACGCCCCTCAGAAAGGCTATAGTAGTAGATGCAGCCCTGGTTGAATGGGGTCTGATGCCCTGTGGGATAGGTTTTCCATGGTGCTTATATAGCAGAAATGAATGCAGTGGCCTATCCATTTTGAAATGGTTTGTTTTGAAATAGCTTTTCCCTCTGTCCCTGCAGGAAATGCCACCAGCAGTTGTTCAGATTTCCTTTGAGGTTTAGTCCTGTCCAAGTAGAATCTAAGCTGTCAATGCACATCTAAAGAGTGCAGTATCTGTTCCCCTTTGTTCTGTGGGTTAGGAAAGAAGGTAGGCAAATGAATGGACTGATTAAGAGCTACACTGGATACCACCTTGGGCATGAAGGAGGGATTGATTCTGAGGGACACCCTGTCCGCATGAATGATGATGAAAGGTTCCACCGCCATAAGGGCCTGTAATTCAGATGCCCTTCTTGCAGAAGTGATTGCTAGAAGGAAAGCTGTTTTCCAGGAAAGACATTTTAAATCTGCAGTAGCAGCTGGCTTGAAAGGAGGAAGAGTGAGTTTCTCCAAGACAAAGTTAAGATCCCAGGCTGCAGTTGGTGCTCTTCTGAGTGGTCTTAAATTTTTGGCCCCTCTGAGGAACTGCTTGAACAGTGGGTGAGAGAAGAGGGGAGGCTCTGTGCTATAATGAGCTGAAATGGCTGAGGCATGAATTTTGATGGAGGAAAAGGACAGGCCCTTATGAAGCATCTCAGTCAAATTTTGTAGTATCTGAGGTAAATTGGGCACTGCTGCGTTCATTCCTTGAGATTGGTTCCAGGCACAAAATCTTTTCCATTTTGCAGCATAAGACTTTCTAGTACTAGGCCTCCTTGCCTCTAAAATGATATCCATCACATATTTACTGAGGGATGGTAAAGGAGAGATTAGGTAATTAGCCAGGCTGCTAGGTTCAGGGTTTGCAGCTGAGGGTGCAGAATCTGGTTCTGCTGAGACAACAAGGAAGGAATCTGAGGCAGGTGCCATGGAGCCAAGCGTGACACACTGAGCAAGAGTGGGTACCAGTGTTGGCGAGGCCAGTCTAGTACAATTAAAATTGTACTTGGCTTGTCCTGTTTGATCTTTAGTAGTACCTTGGGGAGCAGAGGCAGAGGAGGAAAGGAATAAACTGATAGGTTTTTCCAGCTGAAGGATAGGGCATCAACTTTCCAAGCTAGCTTGTGGGGAATCCTTGTGCAAAATTTGCCCAGTTGATGGTTCTGGGGGGAGGCAAACAGGTTTATATCTGGGTTCCCCCATTTGCTTGTCAACATGTTGAAAATCTTTGGTTCCAGTTTCCACTTGTGTGGGTCCATGAGGTTTCTGCTAAGTCCGTCTGCCAGTGTATTTAGTTTTCCTGGCAGGAAATGAGCTTGTAGTTTCACTTGGTAGCTCTAGGCTGTGTTCCACAATGCCATGGCTACTCTGCAGAGGGGGTAAGAATGTGTACCCTCCTGCTTGTTTATGTACCACATGACAGTGGTGTTGTCAATCTTTGCCATTAGTTGTCCTGGAAGAATGTGGTCCTTGAAGGCTGTCAGAGCATTCTGTACAGCTAACATTTCCTTTTGGTTTATGTGTAGGTGCATTTGACTTGGGTTTCATTTACCCTGAATGCACTTCCCTGCCAGGTGAGCCCCCCATGCCTAGTCTGATGCATCTGGTGTTAAGATTTGGGTGGCAGGGGGTGATGTGAATGGTAGTCCCCTGTTTTGGTGGCAGGCCTCTGCCCACCAAACAAACTCTAGGCGTAGGCAAGGTATGATAGGAATCCTTGCATCTAGGCTTTTAAGATATCATTGTAGTTTCCTCATATGCAGCCTTGCATATGGAATTATTAGAATGCAGAGGAGGCCATGAAGCCCAAGGCTTGCAGTATTTGCCTTGCAGATAGCTGGGTTTTTGTGGCCACTTGTTTGAAGTAGGTTGTCAAATGAATCCGTTTCTCTGGCGTAAGGAGAGCCATCTGGGAAGTTGTATTCAAGCTTGCTCCCAGGAATATAATTTGTTGACAGGGTACCAGGTGTGATTTATTTTCGTTTATGGTGAACCCCAGACAAGTCAGTACCCTTTGAACAAAGGCCAGATGATTCAAAAGAATGTCTCGGCTTTCTGCCTGAATTAGATAATCGTCCAGGTATGGATATATTTGGATATTTCTTTGCCTGCAAAATGCAATGACTGGAGCTAGGCACTTTGTGAATACCCTGGGTGCAGTAGATAAGCCAAAGGGCAGTGCAGAGAACTGACAGTGCATGTAGCCTGCTTTGAAGCGAAGGTATCTTCTGCAAGACTCCCTGACAGGGATGTGCAGGTATGCTTCTTTTAAGTCTAGTGTTGCCAACCATGCATCTTTGCCTAGCATAGGAAGCAGCTGGTGAAGAGTCAGCATTTTGAATTTTGGAATCACCAGAAAGGTGTTTAGAGTAGAAAGGTCCAGGATAGGATGCCATGTATTGCCTTTTCTGGGTACCAGGAAAAGTCTCGAATAGAAACCTTGTTCCTTTTCCTCTTCTGGTACCAACTGAATAGCCCCCATGTTTAAGAGAGAGAGTACTTGACGTTTGGGCCTCTGCCCACTGATTTGGGGGTAGATCTCGCAACCCGCTTGGTGTTGGTAACATGTGGAAGTGAAAACTGTATAGTTGGGACACTATATTTAAAACCCATTTGTCCTGGGTAATGAGTTCCCAGTTTTTGGCCTGCAGACCAATCTTTCCGCCTAAAGGAGCATTCAGTTGGGAAGTGCTTGGAAGTTTTAAAAGCAAGTCATTGAAACAGTTTTCCATAGGGGGGAGTCTTACTACTCTCAGATTTGGTTGCGGAAACCCCCCACTGCTTAGTCTTATGTGTCCCTTGGGACTGAAACCTGGGGTTTCTGCTGTGTCTGGGTTTGGCTTGAGAAGACCTGGAAGGGACTGGAAAGGACCAATTTTTAGAGGTACAGTGCCTATTAAATCTAGGAGGCTGAACTTGTAAGAAATCTTTAACAGTTTGCATAGATTTAGCTTTATCTTCCATCTTTTTAAGAACTTCCTCAGCCTTGTTGCCAAACAGGCAAGATTGCTCCTTAAGACAAGCATGCCTTCTGAGCACAGACCCAGTAACAGCAGCCCTGCAAGAGGCCTCTAATGAATCAAATCCACATTGCAAAGTATGTTTTCCAACTTGTTCAGCAGAATGCATTAAATCCTGTAATTCTTTACTTTCAGCACAGTCAGGAATCAACACCATTTTCTGTTTAAGCAATCCAATAACATGTTGTTGATACTTTAACATATGAAACTGGCAGTTTAAAGCCCTAATGGCCAAGGTTGCAGAAGTGTAAACTTCCTTACCCCATCTATCCAGTGCCTCCAGCGCCCTGGAGTCTCTATTAGAGGGGGGGTAGGATTTTTAGCAGTAGAAGCCCTAATGCCCTTGGGTCCCTGTGAAATAGTCTCTGGCTCCGCAATAGGACTTTTAAAAAGGAACTTGTGTGAATCAGGAACCCTGTAATATCTGTCAGGTTTTCTGGGAGCAGGAGGCAAAGAATCAGTGGCCAAACTAGATTCTGAAAAGGCATCATCAACAATAAGAAGTTATGTACCTACCATAACGTTCCATGTTAGTTGTTTTCTTCTCGCCTTCTTTCTTGCTGGATGGGTTCGGAGCCGATCCTTGGCACCGACTCGGCAATCTATAAAAGCTCGAGAGCTATTTACTGGCTCGAGGCCCTCCCTATATCCCACAATGCTAGACGTCAGATCCCCAGATCTCGTTTGGCAGAGCTAACACCAAGGAAAGAGTCAAGGCCACCTGTCCAACCATAAGGAAAACTATAGTAAAAAGACAGAGGAGGACACAATGTACATCAGAGTTGTCCAGAGAAAGAAGGCCCCAAAAGGAGACTTTTCTTGGTTTGTCCAGGCTAGGGGGATGGAGGGTGGGACACAAGAAAGAAGGCGAGAAGAAGACAACTAACATGGAACGTTATGGTAGGTACATAACTTCTTAATGTTAAGTTGTCTATCTCGCCTTCATTCTTGCTGGATGGGACAGCATCCCTAGCACCTTAGTCCTGGGTGGCTCATAGGAACAGACTCTTGAGCACAGTGGAACCAAACTCAGTTCTATTCCTAGAGGCCACATCCAACTTATAATGCGAAATGAATGTATGAGGAGTGGCCCAAGTGGCTGCGGCACAAATAGATTCCATTGATAATCGTGCTTGAAAGGCTACCGACATAGCCAATGCTCTGGTGGAATGACCTTTAGGTTTAGCAGGGAGTTGTTTATGTCTGAGTTGATAAATCAAGGTAATAATAGAGGACAACCACCTGGATAAGGTTACTTTGGAAACTGGCCGTCCTTGTTTGCCCTCAGCATAGGATAGGAAAAGTTGGTCTGATTTTCTTATTTGCTTAGTCCTGTCCAAGTAGAAACATAATTGCCTGTGAACATCCAAGCGGTGCAAATTTTGTTCAGCTTTGTTCGAATAGCTAGGAAAAAATACGGGCAGATCAATAGACTGATTCAGATTTGTTTCAGAGGGTATCTTGGGTAAAAACGAAGGATTAGGCCTAAGTGAAACTCTGTCCTTATGAAACACAAGATAAGGAGGACGAATATAGAGGGCCTGAAGTTCTGAAACTCTCCTAGCTGATGTGATGGCTACCAAAAAGAGAGTCTTCCAGGAGAGCAATTTTAAGGAACAGGAAGGCGCTGGTTCAAAGGGGGGGGAGAATCAAGGAAGCCAAAATCAACTTCAAGTCCCACAGAGGCGGGGGATCTCTCACCGGGGGCCTAAGTAACAAAGTTCCTTTGAGAAAGGCCTTGCAAAGTTTGTGGGGCATGATGCTGGTTTCTGACAGGTTAGCATGGAAATTTGCAATAGCAGCTAAATGGACCCTAATGGTGGCAGAGGAGGAACCAGCTTGAAAGAGCTCTGCTAAAAAATCTAAAACATGATGGACAGGGGCTGTAAAAGGGTCAATATTCCTAGCCTCTGCCCAGAAGGAGAAACGTTTCCACTTACTAGCATAAGTCTTCCTGGTGGCAGATTTGTGCGAAGAAAGGATGATTTCACGCACCAGCTGAGAAATTAGCGGAAGCCTGGCTAAAGTTGGAAGTGGAGCAACCAAGCTGTAAGGTTGAGAGACTGAAGGGACTGGTGCAGCCCGCCCGACTGATGGACCAAGAGGTCTGGCACTGGGTCCAGATTCCAAGGCTGCTCCAGCAGGTGGCGATGCAGGAACGGGAACCAAATTTGTCGAGGCCAGTAAGGGGCAATGAGGATCATCCTGGATCCCAAAGCGGTTGCTTTCTGAATTAGCTTGGGAATTAGGGGAAAAGGTGGAAATGCGTACAGAAGACCCCGGGGCCAATTGTGAACTACAGCGTCTCTGGGGGAGTGGCTGGGAAGGGGGACGAGAGTGAAGAAGTCGTTGCACTTGCTGTTGAGAGGGGTTGCAAAAAGGTCGCAGCAAGGTTGACCCCATCTGCGGAAGATTTTGTCCGCTACTGATTGATTGAGAGACCACTCGTGAGGCATGAGAACAGCTCTGCTTAGCCTGTCCGCTATGACGTTGGACCTCCCGGGGATGTGCGTTGCTATCAGAAACCGTTGAGAGGAGATCGCCCACTGCCAGAGTCTGAGTGCTTCTCGTCATAAGGGATAGGACTTGGTTCCACCCTGCTTGTTGATGTACCACACTACAGACATATTGTCTGTCTGAATTGCAATAGTCCCGGTGGGTAGAGAGTCCTGAAGAGCTTGCAACACCAAAAGCACCGCTCTCATCTCCAAGACATTTATGTGCAGATGGTACTCTAGAGGTTGCCAGGTGCCTTGGACAGTCCTGCCCTGAAAATGCACCCCCCCCACCCGATCAGGGAGGCATCCGTGGTGACTGTGGCAACAGGAGGAGGAAGAACACACTGTCTGCCCTGGAGTATCAGAGGGGAGACCATCCACCAAGCCAGGTGGTCTTTGCATGATTGAGTGATTATTATCTTGTGAGACATTGGAAGCTGTTGAAAGGACCATTGAGTAAAAAGCATCCACTGAAGAAGCCGCATGTGAAAGCAAGCCAGGGGAACTAGTATGATTGCTGCTGCCATGAGGCCCAAGATCTTTAGTACAACTCTGGCCTGAATCCTGTTGCACTGTAGTAAGACTTGCACATGTCGGCGGATCTCTGAAACTCTGTCAAGAGGAAGCCTTGCAGACAGATCTTTTGAATTTAAGATTGCGCCTATAAAGATGATAGACTGAATAGGCGACAATGCAGACTTTTCGAAATTTATTGATATACCTAGCACGGAGCAAGTTTAGATGGTATAATCCCTGGCTCGCAGTAGCTGATGTCTGGTGGGAGCAGTGAGGAGCCAGTCGTCGAGATATGGAAACACCTGGAATCCTCGCCGTCTCAGGTGAGCCGTAACCAATGCCATGCATTTGGTGAACACCCTGGGGGCTGTGGTGAGACCAAAGGGCAGGGCCCTGAATTGATAGTGACTGGCTCCCAGCCGGAAGCGGAGAAACCTTCTGGAGCGCCTGTTCATTTTGATATGGTAGTACGCATCCTGAAGATCTATGCAGCACATCGAGTTGTCCTGACCCAAAAAGGGTAGAATGGACTGGAGCGTGACCATCCGGAACTTTGTTCTTTGAACAGACTTGTTTAGCCTTCCTGAGATCCAAATGGGTCTCCAGTCCCCTGTTTTTTTTGGCACCAAAAAGAACTTGGGTAGATTCCGGATCCTTGCTGGTCTTCTGGGACTGGCTGGATGGCCCGTTTGTCTAGCAGTTTTGAAATTTCTAGCACTGCCTGTTCCCTTAGACCGGGTGGACCATCTGGGAGGGACTTGGTTGTTTGTACCGGGGTGTGGACAAAGGGAATCTTGTAACCCTCGGATATGATAGACCGTACCCATTTGTCTTGTGTGAGGAGTTGCCAGGCTTCTGGGTACAGTGACAATCTTCCCCCGACTGCCTCCAAAGGTGGACAGTAGGGCAGCCCCTCAGGGGTGCTGAAAGGGTTTGTCAGAGAATGATTCTCTGCTACCCTGATTCTGCAGGCCCCCCTCTGCCCCTCGGGCGGCGTCTATTATTGTTCCCTCCCCTGCCCCTGGAGGGAAACTCGCCACATGTGTCAGGCACGACTCCCTGTGGTTTCCGAAACCACATTTTTCCACTCTTCTGACCCTTGGGGTATGGTCTAGAGGGAGTGGAAAAACGGACTCCCACGGCAGAGAGAGTCTTGCCTTCCTGCTCACACCTGGTAAGGGTATCTTTCACCTGTGGTCCAAACAGAGCCGAACCATCAAAGGAGGTATTGGTGAAGGACGCCTTAAAGGGGTCAGCAAAGTTGCATAACCGCATAAGAAATGAGCCGCATGGAGGAGTTGACGATAGAATTAAGGGTCGCCAGCTGGGAGTTTATCTTATCTTGAGTCCCCGCAAGCTGATGGATCCTGAAGGGTATCACCCAGTTCCTTAAGAAGATCCCTTTGGAGACAGGTGAAATGGCACAGACAATTCATCAACCGCATAGAGAAGGTTGCTGTGGAAAACACCCGCTTCCCGTACCTGTCCATTGTCCTAGATTCTTTATTAGGTGGATGGACAGGCACCGAAGGGTCAGCCAACTCCTTCTTTGTGGCTGCTGCAACCACCATGGCATCAACAGTGACACCTTTCATCAAAAATTGCTTGTTGGGTGGGCTGTAATAAATTTAGTGGGCCTACGGGGAGTTGGTTCCACTGTGTCCGGGGCTGACCACGCCTTTCGAGCCACCACTTCCATTAGTGGGTCGAAAGGTGGAGACACCCAGGAGGTGGAAGGGCGAGAACCGAACGCGTCCAGGTAGACCGACTCGTCCTCCGAAGGGTTAAGAGCAATCTAGTTCCCCCTCTGCTTAAGGATTTCTAGGATGTCTGAAAAGGAGACATTCTCAGTGGGGGATCTTGGGGACCCTTCAGAATCCTCCAAGTCAGTATCAGACGTGACTGACTCGGGGGAGTCGACATGTTTCCTCTTACATTTTCTCTTCCGGGGGGGGCTCCTCCGAAGGATCGGGGGAGGCCTCGGAAGAGGAAGATATGCCCAATGGGGCGACCTGGAGCATTTGCTCTCCACACTTGGGGTCAGGAGGGTGGACAGAGACTGATGCAGGCACCATGGGGGGAGGAGCCGAAGGGGCTGATCGAGGGGCTGACTCAGGAGTCAGCACACTCCTCATGACCTTGAAGGCGCCCCTGTCAGGCAGAGCAGAAGGTCCCCGCTCCGAGGAGACGAGAACCCCTGTCGGCACCGAGAGAGATGGCTCCGAGGCCGATGTCGGGGCCGAGCTCACCTGCGCCGATGCCCCAAGAGGGAGAACGGGGTCGGACAAGGGTCTGATGCCACTCGCCCCCTCGGAGCCCAGATCCCTCCAAGGACGGAACCAAGGAAGACATCGGAGCCGACGAAGGAGCCAAAAGGTGTGGTATCGATTCTGACGTTACCAATATTCAAGCCCCAACCGGCTCCGAAAACAAGGAGGGAGTCGGAGGAGGAATTGCTTTAGATACCGGGACAGCCACAGTCTGTTGAGATGGGCTGGTTAAAATTTTGGCCAGGGCCTGCGACTTAAGGAGTCTGCTGACCACCCTCTCTAGGTCATGATCAGATAGCCTGGAAGACCGAGATGAGTGGGACCTATGGCTTTTCTCAGATTAGAGTAATGGTGACCTTGGAGCCGAGCGAACCGATTCTAGGGAAGGGGACCTAGAACGTTTTCGGCTCGACGACAGTTCCGACAGTAAAGTCGGAGCCGACTGAGGTCTAGAGGTGTCGGCTCCAGCCGGAACCGACGAGGAGGCAGGTGCTCCACCAGGCGACGGCTCTGAACTGGGAGCCGACGGCTTGGCGGGCTTAGAGGATTTACCCGACAAATGCTTGGTCGGGGGATCCTTCTGGCTTAAGTAAGCCTCTCAGGATGAGCTTGTTCCTACGCTCCTGCAGGACTCTCGGGCTGAAGGCATGACAGACCGAGCAGGAGTCCTACAGGTGTAGGGGGCCCAAGCAATAAATGCAAGAAGTTTGACCGTCTGTTAGAGACATCTTCTGACAGCACAATTCACACTTCTTAAAACCTGAAACTTTGGTATCCTTAGACATGATGGATACCAAAGAAAAAAGTCACTAGTGCTTAAACACACAGAACAACACACACACACTCGCACTAGTTAAGCTACCAAAATTAAACAATTACACAGTTAACTATATATATATATATATATATATATATATATATATATATATATATATATATACACAAGTCTACAACTGTAATAAAGTAAAAGAGCTAACACTACCCTATAACACAAGAAAAGGGATGGGAGGTTAGCCACTGAGAAAAAAAAAGGGGGGGAGAAGGGAAGAAACTCTCTAACTAAAACGAGTATCTAAGAGGGAATATTAGGGAGTAAACAGAGAGTAAACTAACCGGAAACTTATAAATATAAGAAAAGGTTATTGAGAAAAAACTAAAGTTAACTTTTAATATATATATATATATATATATATATATATATATATATATATATATATGTATATGAAAAAAAATTAATACGACCTGGAGCCAAGTAAATCGTAACCTCGTAGCTGAAGCGGCAAACGAGATCTGGGGATCTGACGCCTAGCATTGTGGGATATAGGGAGGGCCTCGAGCCAGTAAATAGCTCTCGAGCTTTAGTAGATTGCCGAGTCGGAGCCGAGGATCGGCTCCGAACCCATCCAGCAAGAATGAAGGCGAGATAGACAACTTAACATTGTCTAGTACAGGAGGTATAGCTAAAGGCCTATGCTGAGGCAGGAGTAAGAAATCCCTAAGCCTCTTTTTTTGAATCAGAGAAATCCTGGCTTTCCCAGTGGAAATGCTCCCTTAGAGTATGTAAGGTCTCACCAAAAGAAAAATCCCCTGGAGGGGAAGCAGAGGGAATACAGTCCTCTGCATCAGAATCCTCATAAGTAGATAAGGGCAAATCCAGATCACCAGAAGAATCAGAAAAATCAGAATCCTGGTCAGAAGATTCATAAACAACTTCAGTCCTAGATCTTTTAGAAGGGGGAGGTTGGCTTCAGCCATTCTTATCATTTGTTTTTTAGGCATAGAGGCCTGAGCATGCGGCCTGGGCATCGGTTTCTTAGGCATGGTTTGAGATTTTGACCTAAATGAAGAAGGAGACATCAGTTTAATATGCAAGTCTGTAGGTCTGAATACACCCTCAGAAGCGGCTCTGGACCCATCCAAGTTAGAGACATCCGCAGGTTCCACAGTTGAAGCATCTTGCGGCATACCGGACTCCAAATGGGTCTCAGTAGAGGCCTGCGAGTCAGAAGTAGCGGGTATCAGGGGCTGCGAAAGCACCTCACTGAGTACCGGCAAACTGGCGACTGGCTTAGGAGAAGCGTTATCGGCAGCTTTGGACCTCGGCGGCCTGTCTCTGTCTTTATCTTTGCGTTTTTTCGAAATCCCCGTAGCTGGACCGCTAACCGACGAAATTTCTGGATAATTAAACTGAAAACCAAAATATTTAAAGGCGAAAATATACCAACGACGGATAGTGCGCTGATTAAATAAAGCACAAAACTGACAGCAAGGTACATCGTGGTCAGGGCTTAGGCAAGGAATACAGTACGAATGAAAATCTTTGTGAGGTATTTGCTTTCCGCAAGTAATGCAATTATTAACTTTTACTGACACTGGTAAGGAGCAAGAAAAAGTTCCCCCAACAGGGTACTTAGCTTTAGTTAAAGACTTCGGTTCTGAAACTCGAAAATGAAAATTTCAGGAGTCGCCCGACCGGCACTTGCGAACTGCTTCTGCTTCGGGCACTGCACGGCAATTTGCCGAAAGACTGATATAATGGTGTCGGCTGCATGTTTTATACCCCTGATGACCTGACGTCATGGAAGAAGGGACAGCAACCAATGCAGGACCCAAGACTTTGTTAATCAGGCCGACTGAGGGCTACTGCAAGCAGATAACCCAAATGTAATGACTGCAACAGTGAAATACGAAGAACATCCCTGCATCCATAAATATACTAACTCTGACATTGCCCTGCACAACGAGGGAAAGGAGAAACTCCCTCAAATCCACTGTTCCATGATGCAAGTAACTTGCATAATTCACTTCAGGATTACAAATAGGAGATAAACCATAATCTTCCACTCAAAACTTACACTGAACAGTGCACAATTCTTCAGAGAATACAGAAGAAAGACAGTCTGTTTTATATCACTCAACTCTAACTGATTTTGCAGAAAGTCTCAGATTCTACCTTACATTTTTGTCCTGTCCTTTGTAAATTTTTTATAAAAAAGACTTTCAGCTTTTCCCAGTTAGGGGTCACCACAGCAGAACTCCGGTCCGCTCATAATTGGTAGTGGATTTTTACTGTGCCGAGTTGCCAGCCTGACGCCCAACCTTCAACAAAGGCACACCCATTAATGCTCGCACCCACCTGCATATCTTTAACGTAAATTTTTTTATATTCTGGAAAATTATTAAGGATAATGCTACACAGTAGCTTCTAATTTTTTATTCTTCAGAAAATGCATGTTGATGTTAAACCTGTTGTTCTATTAAATATTTTAAGGGAATTAGAGTAGCATTTAAAAGACTGTGGTGGTGGTGCTGCAGTTGCGCTGTCGCCTCACAGTTAGACGTTGCCCGTTTGATTCTCAGTTAGAGTGTCTTCTGTGTGGCGATATGCGTAAATTGGCGTTCCTTCGTTGAAAGTTGTGCGTTAGTCCCAGCAAGCCAGCACGTAAAAATCTACTGCCAATCATTAGCGGACTGGAGTTCCGCTGTGGCGACCCCTAACCTGGAAAAGCCAAAAGACACAAACAAACAAACAAGAGTAGCATTTAAAAATAATGCTTTTGAGCTTCTGTCCCTCCATTATTTTTGGCTTTGTCCTGAATTCCTGAGCAAAAAAATTGAGAGGTATAGATCTATGTACAGTTATATACCAAAAGCAGTTGTCTACAGGGGTATTCCTCAAGCATATTTAACAGACTCTGATCTCCTCACAGTAACGGACATCCATTCCAGTGGTAAATTTGCTTTAGTATGCATTTTCTGAAGGTCACGAAGTCCGAAACTCAAATGTATGCCATTATTTTGTAACTTCAGTTCTCAATTATGTGCCAGAAAACCAGAAATTTTATGAGGAAAAGACCAACAATATAAATATAAATCTACCCACGGTGGTGGTGCTACAGTAGCGTTGTCGCCTCACAGTAAGTCGCTGTCCGGTTCGATTCTCAGCTAGAGCGTCTTCTGCGTGGAGACATGCGTGAATGGGCGTACCTTCGTTGAAGGTTGTGCGTCAGGGCTGGTAACTCGGCATGTAAAAATCAACTACCAATCATTAGCAGACCGGAGTTCCGCTGTGGCAACCCCTAACCGGGAAAAGCCGAAAGACACAACAACAACATGCAGCTAAAATCTGGGCAGTTGAGAGGTATGTTTGTTAGAGTTTCCTAACATATTGTCTTACACTAGAGAAGTTAAGCAAGTCTCTCTATCTCTAGGAGACTTCCTTTTCCCTACTGAAGTGAAACACCTCTGGAATCTGGGACAGTGAGCAAACGAAAAGCATATATGCTCACTCTGAAAGACAAATGGCCACTATCTAAAGGCTAGTGAACACTCCACCAACAGGAAGGGAGTTAAGTGGGGTGGGGGTTTTGACCCTGTACTCCAGCTGTGAATGACAGGTCTCACTCCCATCTTGCCTGACTTTCACCCCAGAGGAGTGAATGAGTCTTTGGTTTCACATCTCTGGGGAATGAACAGGTCACTTACAGCAGCCTGGTGGTGGTGGTGGTGGTGGGGGGGAGGGGGGGCAGTGCTAGATGGTTGCCTTAGGAATAAAGTGAAAACAAAAAGAATAGGACTGAGAAACAGACAGCATGACAGAATGAGAGATAAGAAATAAAACAGATGCAAGAACTGACTAGAAATTAAATGACAAGTGAAAGTGTTCTTCCATCAGAATAACCAGATATTTGCAGCCAGTAATACTGAATATACCTTACAGTACAAGCAAGATAAACAAATGTGCATAATACATGAACCCAGTAGTCTTTAAGTGTCATTAGAATCTGCACACTTATTCAAGGTGCTGGAGAAAAACTGATGATAATATAAGTAAAGATACCTCACAGAGAACTACTATAATTAGTTTGCTTGCTGCAATTCTTACACAGCTTAAAAGAAAAATGAAGCCAAACAGATTAAACAAATAATCATATTGGTTTAAAGGAACAGCTATCGGAAAACCCAGAAACCAATGAACATAAACTTAGAAGCAGAAGGTTAACACATCATCTGAGAAGAAATTACAAGTACTAAGTGAGTGAGTATGTTGGTGAGAGGGGGCTACGTCAGGATAATATACGTACAACAAAGTTGAGTAATGGTCATAAAACTTTAATCCTCAGTCTAGTGCAGGCTGTCTAACAAAACAATTAAATGGTATCTGCAGTGGTCCCCAAATCTATGAACAGCATCCATTAAGATGCAGGACTTGGCTTCATAAACATATGATCTCCACTTCTATACAGAAATTCAGCATGTTAGAAATACTGTATTTTCACCGACAATGCAACATGTTTTTGGAAGTAGATTATTTTTGTTACAAAACAAGGAAAGAATTAACATTTTTAAAATAAGGGGCATGAAAGCAAATATATGGAAATCTGAATTAAAATTTGAGGGTTGGGTGATTCACTGACAATGTATGCAAACGATTCACATACTAAGTAAAGGGTATCATACTTTGATGGGAAGTATACTGGGTGCTAAACATATATTTTTCAAACTCAAAAATGTGCATAAAGACTGCACTTCATGATTCACTATCCGCACATCATCCAACCTTCTCTCCCTCTCATTCTCTTCTTTCATCAGCTCCTCAAAGTACTCTTTCCATCTGCTCAACACACTCTCCTCGCTTGTGAGTACGTTTCCCTCATTATCCTTTATCAAACTTACCTGCTGCACATCTTTACTAGCTCGGTCCCTCTGTCTAGCCAATTGGTACAGGTCCTTTTCTCACTAAAAAGATAAAAGGCCTAAACAACACCTCCTACATGGATCGACTCAAAGCCTTGTCACTATACCCAGTATACAACAGACTGCTAAGAGGTGACTTATGCCTGGAATACAAAGCATCTTTCAAGCCCATTACTGATGAATTTACTGCACATCAGCAAGACAAATGGCATCAGAAATACTCGTTTTAGGGATCTAAATCACTTCTGCAGCATCAACAGAGAGTTTTGGAGGGACAGGTATATTTTGCAGATGACTCTGCTGCTATAGAATCGATTTCCCATCCACATAAAACAAAGTTCATCCTTTTCCATTTTCAAGCACAACTTAGAGCTATGGATGGGATACAGACAATTTACCCTTGCACTGCCCCTGTACTACTAATGGACTAAGGCAACTCCTAAATGCTTTAAACCATTCATGGGTCTCCTAAAATTATCTGTGGTATGATCACAAGTTATTCTTATTAGGGGTAATATACAATTATCAATCATGGGATGGGTAAGGACAATCTATAACCAAATGGGAGAAGTTATTTTGAGCACAAAAAGGGAAATTGGCTAAGCTTAAAATGGCCCACAAAGGCAGCAAGCCTAGTACTTACCTATGAAACTATAAGAAATAAACCAAATGTGCGAATCAATTGGTTAAATTACCAAGTATTTGGAAAGTGTAAAAAAGACAAACTGGCATGTTCAAACTGCCTAGAAAAACTATTATGAAACACAAAGTTAAAGGTGTGAAACCACATGTGCTATGTGCGGCACAGTTCATAAAGCAAGGCAATGTTGTACTAAACGTTAAAGAAAATATGGTAACCTGAACAAAAACTGCAAAATATGTAAATCAGTAAGAGTAAATGCAGCTAAACAACATCAAAATGACACATGCAACTGAATGCAGGCAAGCTGATAAAAAACAAACAGGATGATAAAGAAAATAAATAGCACATTAAAGACTGACAGAAAAACAGCCGATTTACAACAGTCACTGGAACATAAATGCCCTGCAGTATATTCTTTGGGAACAGATATCCAAAATGAATTTAAATTAATGTTTCTGTATCACAGAACAATGTTTTGGAAAATGAAATTGTGTCTGAAATACAAAATCAAGTTACATTAGTTTAAGTTTATTGTGGGTTAAAAGTGATGCCTCCTCCACCTCCAGTTAATCAAAATAATATACCTGTAAAAGCGGAAAAAGTGCTGACCAAGTTCAACAATCTTTTTACTGGCACTAGTTAATTGGAAAGAGTATATACCATCTAAAAATGACAGTATGAATCACAGGGTACATCCAATTAAAAAAAAATCACTTGTGGTAAAAGATAATCTAAAAGTGCTTAACAGAATAAGCAAATTCAAATTACTGTGAAATAAAGCCAGCAGTGAATCTTAAAGTTAACAGTAAAAATGGACAGAAACTTGTGTATCTGCTCACGCCTACAAATTTAAGCAAAGTATAATGAGCTACACACAGTGAAATACCACAAGTAAGCTCTCAGAAGCAAAAAATAATTAAGTTTTGCATGTAAGCTCCAGTTAAAAGCAGATACAATTTAAAGAAAAAAAATTCAAAGTTGTATTCTTTGACCACAAAACACAACAGATCTAGATCTCAATGCTATGTTTTTAGCATAAACGTTGCACCTAAATTATTTCCTAGAACCATGATGCAGTTAAATGTTTTACCTACACTTGTTTCTAGATCTGTGTTGAAGTTGAACATTATACTTAAATGTTTCCTAGATTATTTAATGCATACAGGGATTAGAAAGAATGACAATAGGTTCATTATGTAGTTACTACTGGATATGAGGTCCAAGAGATAGACCACTGAGGAGTTTAGCCCAATTTTCTCAATTGCCCTAGAACACTGTCTGGTTAAGTGAGTTGTTCAAAGTCACACAGTAGGGAAATGGATGCTTAGGGACTTAAGACTATAGAACGCAGCTCATTAACAGTAGGACACAGCTCATTAACAGTTCATAGCCGTAACCCTCTGTGCTAACTGCCAGACAATGTACAGAATGATGTGCTAGGATGGGGCACTAATAAGAAAGAACACCAACAGCTGAAAGCAAGTTCTACTCAGTGCTGGGTAAGGAAACCTTAAGTATTTTATGCAAGTGCTAACTAGTACTAGGCTGAAAGAAAAATAAGCAGCCTGAATGCAGCTACATGTTATGGACAGCCAGAGTACACAGAAAATCACATATATTTGATGCTGTATAGTTTTCATGCAATTATACCAAACAAAACAACTAACTTATTTCTGAAGTTGGGCAACTCCCCACAACGCCATATGGGGAGCTTTGACAATTACATCCCCCTTACTTTAATATTCTCACTTCAAAGTCAATAGATCTTAAAGACAAAGAAATCAGAGAGAGAGACAGAGAGACTTAAAACTTTCTTTCTCTTTCTCTGGAGGCTTCAATCTAAAGTCAATACAGTTTGAGGATACATGCATAGCTCCCTGCATGTATCAACCAAATAAATACATGCACTGACATGCTTGATTAGTACAAGCTAGATAAGGTATTAGCACTGTGAACACTGTAAACAGATCAGACACTGCACAGCATAGGCTGTACCAATTTTATCGTAACATAGCTAAAAATTTGCACATATGTTTGTATGTAATGCTGTATGTCTAACGGTATCTAGAAACACTGGCTTGTACCAGACAAAGCAGATTTGCTTGTAAAAAGCAGTAATGTGTACAAATCTTGGCCATCTCTTCCATTAACCCTGTCACTGTGAGTTCTATCATGTCCATAATGATGTGATTTGCACTGCTATTTATAGGACATTGCTTGCCCAGCCACAGCTTCCTGTCTCTACAGACATTCTTATTGTAGAATTGTTGACTGTGAGATTTTCATATTGATATACTCACCCCAGGTGTTTCAAGGTGATGTCTTCACTACAGCAACCATGCTATTTGTGCTCCATGGATAGAATGTAGACAGATTAAGTCATAAAGAATGCATGGCAGTGGCTGCATCTTTTTCTAGATGGTGACATAATTTAAAATGGTAAACAAGCTGAAGTAAAACATAAATGAATGTAACAACTAATGATGGAATAAAAACAAAAATCTGAACACTGTGTCCTGCACAGATGATGGAATGAAACCATAAATCTAAACACTATGCCTTGATACTGCACATGATATTTTATCAACCTTCCATCAATGTTTTGTCTTCTGACAAAGTTCGCAGACGATTGCAAGTTGGGTGTCATAATTAACTCCCCAAGTGATGTTGACATCCTACAGAAAGGCCTTACTGAGATTAACAACTAGTGTTAGAACAATGGCCTTAAGCTCAATACCAAAAAATGTGTCGTCATCCCCTTTGGAAAAAACCCGGCTCCCATGAATTACCACATTGGTGGTAGTCCAGTGAACACAGAAGGCATTATAAGAGATCTGGAAACACAGGTTGAAAGCAACCTTTCTTTTGACTACCACATTGCCACTGTGGTCAGAAAGTCCTTCTATGTGCCACATCTCATTACTAAGGGTTTTGCATCCAGGAAGAAAGAGGTCATTGTCTCCATCTACTATTCCCTCATTAGGTGAATCATCGAGTACAATGCCTCATTTGGCATGTACCTCACTAGACACCTGCAACACCTGGAGAGGCTGCAAAATTACCTCACAAAGAGGATCAACACTTGTCCTATATGGACAGACTCAAAAAAACTCCAACTATTCTCTGTCTCATATCGCCTACTTAGAGGCGATCTCTGCTTGACTTACAAAGTCATGTCTAACCCAGCTCTGTTAGAAATGCTGCACCTAAAGAAATCCCAATCCCTCCGCACTACATGCTCCAGAGACCTCAACCTCATTACCACAATCAACAGAACAAGCTGGAGGGACAGGTTCATGACCCAGAGGTTGCCCATGCTATGGAATACACTTCCCATACATGTCAAGTGGAGTGCCTCATTGGCCCTCTTCAAGAGAAATCTTGACGAGTGGATGGGAAATAGAAAATTCACCCCAGGGATCACTCCAGTGACTCTACTCGACAGAGGCACTGGGAACTAAGGTCGGGTGGCATGATGCCAGGGTAATCCGATGTGCTAGGCTTGTAAAGGCTCCAGGGCCATTAGCCTAGTACACACCTATGAATCTACATCACCCACCTTAAAAATTCAAAACCTTCACCAGTAACCTACTGAATGCTAAGATGGAATCTCTGTTGTACAATGAATATGCCAGTCTAATTTAACTATTTTCAGTCCCCTATCATAGACTGCAGTACTAAGCAGTATGTTTGACATTGACGTGCACTGAAACTGAATAATTTCAATGTGGCTCATGAAAACAATTGGTAGGGGTGCCTCCAAGCATAAATAAAGTGTGCACCTCATGGTGTGATTACTGGAATAATGATGATGAGATGAGGTCATCAGACAACACAGTGCAATAGCAATATGTACATTACATGACATTATCAGTTATCAAGTACAATGCCTCCTTTGGGATTCATCTCTTTTAACATAACAAACAATTAGAAAAGACCCCAAAGATTCATTCCAAAAAGATCACAGTCCTAAAGACTTTGAGCTACCAAGATAAGATGGAAAGTCTATACTTTTATTCAGTGCCTTACAGACTTCAGAGGGTTTTTTTTTGTCTCTCTCTTACAGAGGCATTATTAGAGAACCAGTTGTCCTGGATGTTCTATTTTTCTGCAAGTACAATATCTCCAAATATACTATAACTATGGACCTATATTTTCACCAGTAGACAAATAAAACATGGTGGAAGGAAGGTTTACAACACAGTGCTTCCCAAACCTCAGGAATAAACATCCCCTACATGTTAAGTAGTACAACTCTCGTCACCATCATTAACAGCTCCCTTTTTCCCATCTTCTACATGGGGTTGGGGTGTTGTGTTAACTGCCACCATCTCTCTTGATTCAAAGCCACAATCTTGCCTTCTTCAAAATTATGCCTGACTGTGGCAGGTCTTCTCTTACACAATCAATCCAGGTCTTTGCTGGGCTCCCTCATTTCCGCTTACCTTCTCCGTATCTGTCCCAAATCTTATTCACCAGATTCTATTCTGATTTTCTGCATATGTGCCTGAATCACCATAATCTTTTCCCTTTGATCTTTTCTGCAACTTTAGCTACTTTGGTTTCTGCTCTTATGTCCTCATTTCTTCGTCTGCCCCACAGTGTGCATCTTAACCCTTCTCAGGCACTTCATTTCCTTAACCTCTAGCTTCTTCACCTGCTCTGTCTTTACTGCCCAGGTTTCTGTACCATACAGTAATACTGGTCACACCACTGTTTTGTACACCTTACTTTCAGCTTCTTTGTCATTCTTCTATCATACATTACTACTGACACTCTATGCCAGTTGGCTGCAGTCCCTCTGATTCTATTCTCTTTACTCTGGACTTCCCTTCTCTTCAACCACCCATCTCAGACACTTAAAGCTGTTAACCTGTTCCGCTATCTTCCCTTCTATCTCAATTCTCAGCTTCTTCTGATTTCACCAATTTGCTGTCAGTACCACTATCTTACCTGTATTTAGTTTCATCCCGTGTGCCTTCAATTTTGCATTACATTCCCCTATCATTTGCTGAAGTTCTTGCTCAGAGTCTGCCTGTAATGCCATATTGCCTGCAAGTTTGTTGATCTATCCCATTCCACTTGTTTGCTAATGTAATCCATCACCAGTATGAACAGAAGTGGGCTCAGAGCTGAACTCTGATGCACACTCACTCCAACTGGAACCCCTCTGTGAGGCCAAACACTGTACTTGAATCATTAGATCTTTGTATATAGCTACACTAATTCTACCACTGTTTCTGGGACTCTGAACCACCACAGGACTGCCCAAGTCAGCTTTCTTGGGACCTTGTCAAATGCTTTCTCCAGCTCTAGGAATGTCCAACTGGATTCTTTCCTCATCTCTAGCTTCTTCTCAGCTATCAGTCTCACTGCAAACATTGGGTCAATTGTCCTGCACCCTGATCTGAATCCAAACTGCTCATCTCCCATCTTACGTTCTACTGCTCTGGGTATCCGTTTACCAACCACCCTCTCCAGAACTTTCATGCAATGCGACAGGAGTTTGATACCTCTGTACTGCCCACAGTTGTGGAAGTCCCCCTTGTTCTTGTACACTGGCATGAGTATGCTTGTCTCCAGTCATCTGGGGCATGCCATTCTCCCCACATTGCTATGAGTACCCTCAGGAACCATTTCTCCCCTATCTCAAACAGCTGTCTGAGCCTGCTGCTTTCCCTCATTTCATTTTCCTTAGTGCTGTTGTTACTTTTTCTAGGGTGAGCGGCTCTTCTTCTCTCATCTTAGGCTGTGTCTGAGTCAGTACAGTTTCTGTGGGGTTTTCTTCATTCAAAAGCTGCTGGAAGTACTCCTTTCATTTGCCTTTGATGTCTTGTGGACTGGTGAGCAAGTTGTTGCTGACATCCCTTATGAAGGGTGTCTGACTATCTTCTTTATCTTCCTGTCTTTGCCTTACAATCTGATATAGTTTCTTTGTGCCACCTGCTGAGTCACTTTCCAGAAAATAGTAGATTGTCTCTGATGCCTTGCTCTTTGCTATTGCAACCTTCTTTCTTAGCCTCTTTGTTAGCCACCCGGTATTCCTTTCTAGCCTGGTCTGTCTTTTCTCCTTTTTTTTCCTGCACTCCTCCTCCTTTTGATAACTTTCTGAACTTCTGCATTCCACCACCAGCTTTCCTTATGTACCTTATTCTGTTTTGAGCTGCTGCCATTCTTCTTCAACACTATTTCCTCCTCTTCTTGGGTTGATACAGCCCTGACTAACTCCCTGAACTGTTTTACTTTCTCTTCAGTCAACTTCCAGATCTTCAGCCTGGTCTCTGTTGACCTTAGAGTGCTTCTCTAACCACTGCTTGCAGTTGATTGTAGGAACCAGTGGTTTATACTGTGGCCCAGTTGTTTCACTGGGGATGACTTTGCAATCACTGATTCTACTCCAGTGTCTTTGCCTTACTAGGAGGAAGTCTACCATGTTGGCCACTCTTGTATGTGATCTTGTGATTGTACAACTCCCTATCTTCCTTTAAACATAAACCAGGTGAGTGAATGAGTATCCACAAATTTACTCCAGGACTGACTGTTATGGCCCTCTTGGAAAAAAAAGGTGTGATCAGAGGTAGAGTACTGGCAAGGCATGAATGGTCATAAGACTAAGTGGCCTTGGAATACCTGTGAATCCATGCATTGAAATGTATAGTTACAGGTAAATGATGGAAACTCCCGGCGTTGAGATATTATGTGAAGAAGCAAATTACAGCACAGAAAGATAATTTAGAAACATGATTTTGTGTAGTGTTCTTATAAGATTCAGTTCTAGCAGCATGTGCTTCAAGCTCGGTAAAACTATACAAAATATGCTCAGATATGAAAAGAGCTGCTGATAACCAAAGTAATAGTGGAGAGGGATTACCAGTGTGTCTCCAGAAAGTCTTAGAACAGACTACCAGAAACCATACAGAGAAAATCAACAAGCAAAGTTCTGCCTACAGTTCAGAATGCTACTAAGAGTTCAAAAAATATCAAACTGTCACTATTACGGACTGGGAAAGGAGATATATACTGCAGATACACTGTCAAGAGTATACCCTCCAGCTACAACTTAAGAAGTTCTTGATATGGAAGCTTAAGCACATGCTAATACACAATTTGCCACCTGAAAAAAAAAAATAAAACACACTGCAAGAAGAAGCTCAAATGTAGCTGAAGAATGCAATCAAAGGCAGATAGCCAGAAAGAACAAACCAAGTACAAGAAAGTGTCACATACAACTGTAATTTTAGTGAAGAAATACTTGAAAGTTTAAATGTGTTACTTAAAAGAAAAAAGTGAATTCTTCAACTCTATGAAATGAAATATGCAGTAGAGTACTGTGATGTTATGTACTGATCAAATAAGAATGTAGGTATCATATATATCCAGGCCCAGCCTCATGGAGAACGGAGATGAAGTCTTGACTGTGTGCTCAGGTGGCCAGTGTTCAGTCAGCAGTACAGACCCTTCAGCACTAGGTAGGGGAGCCTGGGCTTTAGTGGCTAAGACTGGCTCACCCATTCTGTCGCACTAGAGATGCAATAGATAGACAATCTCCTGTAGTGTCATGCAGTCTCTTTGGAAACAGGTTTTCTCAGCCTTGATTTTGAAAAGAAGGCAAACAGTAGGTCAGATTTTTCTATCCAAATAGTTATCTTTGCACATCCAAACAATGAAGCAGATATTTTCCCTTTTTACTGAAATTTGGATAGGAGACTGATAAGTAAATGAGCTGGTTCAAAGTAGATTCTTATAGGTTCATGGGTTAGTACTAGGCTAACTGCCCTTGCAAGCCATTTTAAGCCTAGCCAATTATCCTTTGTGAGACTCAAACCCTGCACCTTGTGTTTGTAAGGCAAACACCTTAACCATTAGGCCACCCTCCCAAACCTCTGAAGCAACCTTTGGCACAAAGGAAGAATTCATCCTAAGTGTAACTCTGCCCTTGCGAAAAATCAAATAATGAGGTACAGAGAATAATGCTTGAAGCTCAGATTCCCTTCTGGCATAAGAAATAGCCACCAAAAAGAGGGTATTCAATGATAACAACTTTAAGAATGCCATGGCTGAAGGTTCAAACAGTGGTACAGCCAAAACCTGTGGCATCAGAGAAAGATCCTACTGCGGTACCAGATCATAAATAGATGGCCATAACAAAACAGTGCCCTTCAACAATACTTTAGATAACTTAAAGGCTGCCAAAGGCGTATCATCTCTGCCAACATGGGAATTAGAAATGGCACCTAGTTGTACCTTTATAGTAGAGCAACTCAAACCAAAATGGAAAAGCCGAGTCAAGAAGTCTAGGATGGTATCCAAAAGAGCCGAAAAGGGGTCCAAGCCTTTAGAAGAGGCCAAACTAGAGAAACATTTCCAATTTCTAGCATAAACTTTCTTGCAGAACATTTTCTGGGATGACAAAATAATGTGAATTAATCTTTCTGAGAACTTGGGATTCTTGGCCATCATCAGAATTGGAGAAACCATGTGGTCAGTTTAAGGAAGTGGAGATTTGGAAGAGGTATCCTTGCAGGATGGGAAATTAAATATGGGAGCAGACTGGGCACCTAGGGAGAGGGCAAAGAGAGGGGAACCAAACTGTCTGAGGCAGAAGGGGGCAATGAAGATTACTGTTGCTCTGCAAAGGCCTGCCTTCTGAAGAAACTTAATTATTAATGGCTATCAGGGGACAGGCGCACAGGAGACCCAGTAGCCAAGCACACAGAAGAGCATCCCTTGGTGACTGTCCCTCAAGAGTTATCAGGGGATAAAAACTGCTGCACTTCTTGTTTGATTGGGAGGAAAAAAAAGATCACAGCAGGGAGTGCCCCAGTGGCTGAAGACTTGAGCTTCTACATTCAGGTTCGGGGACCACTTCTGAGGCTAAAGAATACTCATGCTCAAACTACCCACCTGAATATTTGATCTTCCCCGGGATGTGCACTGCAATCAGAAACCAATGAGAGGACATTGCCCACTGCCAAACCTTCATGGTCTCTCAGGATAGGGGAGAGGAACAAGTTCCTCCTTGCTTGTTCAGATATCAAACTACCAACATATTGTCTGTCTGGATGGCAATCACACCCTTGGGGAGGAGGTTGTGCAATGCTAGGAGGACCACCCACATCTTCAAGACAGTGATGTGAAGGCTGGCCTCAAATGTTGCCCAGGTCTCCTGGACATATTCCCTTCAAAATGTCTTCAACTTCACCCCAGAAGGGAATCATCCATGAGGACCACAGCCTGGGGATGGGGAAGAACAAAATGTTGCTCTGCCACCACTGGCGGTGAATCCAGCCACCACCAAATATGGTGGCAACAGACATTTGTGAGAAGCAGTGGGAAGTCCATGGGATGTGTCAGATAAAACAACTGAACTGCTAGAGTCCATTGTAACAATCTTATGTGGGACCTTGCTACAGGAACAAAACAGATAGATGCTGACATATGTCAAAGGAAATGGAGAACTGCAGCTGCCCAAGACTTGGGATCTGAAGAAAGTGAGATGCCTGCAGGTAAAGGGAAGTTAGTCTGGATGATGGAAACTCTGCTATCTGGCTGACTGCATCGAAATGGCATCCTAAACATTCCAATACTTGAAATGGTTCCAGGCACGACTTTCCCTAATTCATGGTAATGCCTAAGGACAGACAAAGCTTGAGTAAGGAATCTCAAGAACCTCTTGTGGAAGCAGTGAGGAGCCAATCATCCAGGTACAGAAAAACCTGGAATCCCTGCACCCTGTACCAGGCTGCCACTACCATCATACAATTGAACACCCTGACAGCTGTGGTGAGAATAAAGGGCAAAGCCGTGACTGAGCCCTAGCCAAAAGTGCTACTATCTTTATGTGATGGTAGGCATCTTTGAGGTCTATCAAGCACGTCCAGTCATCCTTCCTCAGGAGAAGTAGAATGGACTGGACCGTGACCATCCAGAATTTGGTCTGTTTGGCAAAGCAGTAGGGATGGCTGAAATCCAGGATTAGTTTGAGATCCTTGTTTTTCTTTGGTACCAAAAAGAATCTGAAATAGACTATGAATCCTCACTGGTCTAGTGTGATCTCTTGGATGACTCAATTGATCAGCAGTTTCTGGATCTTTACTGCTGTACTCTCTGACAAGGTGGCACATCCATAAAAGAATATTTGAGAAACTCTTGGAATAACTAAAAAGGGAACTGTATAGCCTGTGGACATGACTCTCAACACCCATGCATCTGAGTTGATGGCCTCCCAAGCTTTTGCATGGACAGCTATGCATCCCCCAACTGTTTCCGGGACACAGCAGTCAGGCAACTATTCAGGAGTGCTTAAGAGGCATCCCAGAGAAAGCTCCACAGAAGCCTAGATTCTGTAGACCATCCCTGCTTTGCTGGAGTCTTCCATTATGGTAACCCCCCCCCCCCCCTGAGTTGGGTGGAATTTTCCTCTGGAGCTTCCTGGAAAGGCTGATGTGCTTTAGGAAAGAAGAAACACTTCCCCCCTTCCGATTCCTGAAGTATAATCATTTGAGGAATGGCAAATGTGCTCCAACAGCAGTTCACTCCTATGTAACATCTCCTTGATATATGGGCCAAAAAAGGAAGAACTGGTGAATGGAACACTGATAAATGACAACTTAAAGCAGTCTGCAAAATTGTACAAACGCATTCAGGTGAGACAGTTGCCTGAGACATCCCACTGACAACAGCCTCAAGAAAAAGTTAGTGATAGACTGTATTTGTAGACAATCCAGAGTCTTCTGAGTCTCTGGGAACTGCTGAGTCTTTACAAATATTTGACACTTTCGATCACCTGGTCTACCTGAAGTCTTGTCAAATGAGCAAAGTAGATGAATACATGCAGTGTGAAGGTTGCTGAAGCATACGCACACTTTTCCAGGTGGCTAGAGCATGAGACCACCTGTTAGATGGATGGACTGAAAACTCACCTCAGAGATATCCTTTTTATCGCAGCAACAGCCATGACAATGTCAGCTGCTCGAGCCTTACTCCAACAGGTTCTGTTCTTAGGAGGGGACAACATCCTATCCTTTTTCCAAGGGATTGGTTCTACCACATCAGATTCCCTCCAAGCCTGCTATGTCATCACCTCTATAAGGGTGTCCAGAGGGGGGACCACCCAGGACATGGATGGGCCTGAGTCAAAGGCCTCCAGAAACACAGATTCCTCCAGGGAAGGAGATTCTGTGGTCCATCACCCATGCTGTTTCAATAATTCCAATAAATTACCAAAAGAGGAGTGACTGCAGGGGAATTTTGGGGGGAGCCCTCTCCTTAATTAAGATCAGTGTCCTAGGTGAGGGATTCATCAGGAGAATCCAAGTGCTTCCTCTTGCACTTGCTCTTAATTTGCTCTCCCAACTGGAGAATCAGGAGGAGAAAGAGAAGAAATGGGGGTCCCTGAATGCAAGGAAAACCTGGGGACCCAGAGGCATGGACTGAAACCAGTTGGTGCAAATATGCAGGCTCAGAAGAAAGGGAAAGAGAAGGATCTGTTGCCGCTGCTGAAGGTCCCTTCTCTGAACAGGAGAAGATTTTTTTCTATGGCATCTAAAGTTGAAACCATTTGATCAGACCTGGCATTCATCAGATCCAAGGACCCGATAGAGGTGCAAGTGTCCTGCGCCAACCCGACCAGTTTGGATGTTGAGATAACAGCCAAACTGTTGATTGTTAAAGCTCCAGCAGTTAGGGATGATTCCAAAGCCAAGAACATCAATCCCAACCCTAAAGTGATAGCCCCGAGTCCCTGGGTCTGAGGCACACTCAGCTCCAACAGTGCCAGTGTTAAGAATTCCATGGAAGGAGTTGGCACCTGAAGTGGCTAAACCATCAGAGTCAGGGGGATACCACAGCTGGACACATGAACCCCGGAGCCAATGGGACTGGGGGAGGAAAAACAGCTGCCGGAGGCAAAACCATCATTGTTACAGGACTGCTGTTTTTCCCTCTTCTCAGACCTCTTACTAGGAGAAAGGGAATATGAAGAGGCAGCCAAAGGTGGAAGCATCCCAATAAGTTTGGCCTGATGTTCGTTAACTGCTCAGGTCCGAAAAGCTGCACATGTGGAAATTTTAAAAATTTGTGTTCAGTTTTCAGGCCTGCTTAATGTGAACAAGTAAATATGGCTGTGAAGGCTGCCAGCCTAGCCAGACAGAATTGTGCAGATAATTCTATCATTTGTAAATATGAATGTTGAACTACAGACTTGTTTTCTTAAATGAAAGAATATGCTGTGAAATGTTGAACTTAAAACAATGTAGCAACATTGCCCTCTGCTGTAAAGAAAGCTAAGACAAGCATTTCATCATGTCCTTTGAAGTTAAAGGTTCGGAGTCATTCCGTCTGGGCTAGCACATTTTTCTATTGTTTTAACTTAAGGAATAATTACTAGAGGTTTCATGTGGATTGCCTTTTATGGCTGTAGTTTCCTGCAGGTGCAAAGATAACAATTATGTAGTATCTGTTAGCCTGGGAACACCATGAAAGTAAAAAAAAAATGATGTAATGTTTATCAGAACTGCAACAGCAATTTAAACAGAGAGAATCAGAAGGCATTAAGAATGTTTGTTTTGATCATCCAACTCACAGCACTGCCAGTTGTCTTATGTAAGTTATCTTAGACTTGTGTTTTCTTTTAGAAATAGCTAGGGACTAGAAAGATTAGACTAAGTGTTTTTCTGTGATGTCAGAACTGTGCTACTGATTTATTTTAAGTATTTGTGTGTGATCTCTGAACTCTTGATTAGCACTGTCTGTGTAGTAGAAAGTATTGTCTTGTGGTTTTAATTATTTATTATTAAATATTTTAAAACCTTTTAACTGTGGCTGGTTTGTGTAGAGATAATTTAAGCTCTAGAGTGCATTTTTATATGCATAGAGTTTACTGTCCAAGTCACTCCAAATAAGCTTTGACTGTTTAGTCACACTTACCAATTGGATAATAATATTGCACAGTAATAACTGGACACCCTTTTAAGGGCCTTTGAGTAACTGATAATTATTAGTGGATGGTGGCAGCTGGTACTACTGTACAGTCTGGGAAAAAGAGGCACAGCTGGAGAACCTGTGCCAACCTTCCCCAGGACTGTCTGTGTGGTTGTATAAACTCTTCTCAAAGTGTGTGTGTGTGTGTTAGCTACTTGGGCAGGGACACAAAGCACTGGTTGGACAGACAGGGTGCTAGAGGTTTTAGCTTGCCCACTAGGCTGAGATCTGCACCCTATAGCTGTGCCAGTGGGGAGTCTTACTGGGGACCTGGAGAGCAACGGAGCGACCAGCTCCGGACTGACTGTGATCTCTGTGAGCTCTTAAGGGAAATTGCACTTTTACTATGTGTATTTGTTATCCTTTCCTCATATATATGAGACACCCTCTCTGGTATTAGTGGTGAGGATTGAGGCTCCTTGATTGCTGGGCCAGGGCACGGGCATCACAATGGCATAACTAAAAAGACAGTGCTATGTACTGAAAATTCCAATCTTTACTTTCAGTTGAAACGTGCATTTATATTGCTTTAATAATTTAGAAAGTATATTATACAATTTACAGTAAAATACATTAATAATATACATATCTAGAAATATGTATAAGTTTTTAAGTATTTCTGTTGATTATTAAATACATGATTGTTTTTCTTTTTTTTAGCAAAGTCATTAAAGTTGCTTATCAAATAAAGGAATATTTTCTTTTAGTAATAAATAGAAAATAAGAGCAAACACAAACTACATTTTTTATCTGAAAAAATCCATTAAAATACATACATATTTATAGATGTATGTTATCAACATATTTTACTCTTCTCTTTCGACTTTTCCCGGTTAGGGGTCGCCACAGCGGAAATCCGGTCCGCTAATGACTGGCAGTAGCTTTTTATGGGTGCCAAGGTGCCAGCTCGATGCCCAACCTTCAAAGAAGGCACGCCCATTCTACGCATGTCTTTTGAACGCCACTCGACCACGGCGAGCACATGCAGACTCCACACATAAGGTGCTCCCGCCGAGAATCGAACGGGAGAACCTCTTGCTGTGAGGCAACAACGCTACCGCTGCACCACTGCGGCTTCCACTATACTTGATTTACTTGAAGAACTCTGGACATTTTTTGCATTGCCTGCACTAAGTGAGTGGCCCTGCCACTGTTAATAGATACCTGTATTTTAAACCTAGGCACTACTTTTTTAATAGATTGTTTTTTTTTTTTACATATTGTGGTTTTTATCTGCCTTAACACAAGGGAAAGCTTTTATTCAGTGACTAAACATACATACAACCATTAGAGCATAGCTAGATCCCTGACATGTCTAACCAAATTAAACCTACTTGTTCATTTTGGAAGGGCCCCCATGGGGTTTAGTTTTAACTTTGTCCCCTATATTATGAGATTGGCAAATCAAACAATTTTGTCAGATATGATAATCCACCGAGGAGTGGCCTGGAACATTCCCACTTTTTCTTGCTGCTTTAATTATTATTATTATTTTATACATGATACACAAGGACAAAGTACAGCAGCAGTTTCTTCTGCAAGACAGGATGGTCAGTCATGTCTTGCCAAACATGATCAGGATATAAAACACAACCTGCTTTTTTTTTAGTTGCCCTGTCTTGTATGACTGCCAGCTCATAAAGTTTTGAAAAAGGTACAGATATGTTACTATGAACACTAAGTAGCACCAACGGTTTAACAGCCAGAGTTTTGTTTAATGCAAACGCTTTAGCTGCTCTAATGCAACCTGAGTAAATTCTTTAGAATGTGACTACTTAACAACTGCAATAACTTGTGGCAATTTTAAAATTTTAACACATTTGCTACATAAATTTAATTTTTTTATAGGACTCCTTTCAGGATTTAAAAAAAGACTTTTAGCCTACAACTGTCCTAAGTCATGAGCAACACCACCGGCACAGTGGCTATCAGTACAGATTGTACCAGTGTCTTTTTTAGCCAGTATGCAAACTGTAGTCAGAACAATCAGTTCAGCTATTTGTGTAGGGAAAAAAAGTTTTTTTATTTATTTTTAACAGCATTTTAAAGCATACTGCAGATTTACTTTTTAAATGTCCATGTTTAGCTTTTTGGAGTGAGCCATTTATAAACAAACTGAGATCTGGTTTGAAGAGGAATGTCTTTTCAGTCTACTTTGGGCTTTGAATACTTTTTTATCATTTGAATATAATCCAGAAGCTTGTTGTTTTGAATCGTTGTAAGGAAAAAAGTGGGGTTTAACACTGAACACCTTTTTAAAGAAATATTTGTAGTAGTAAGTAGTAAATGTTCATATTTATTTATTTGTTTTTGGTAGATAACATGTGCTGAGCTCTGTTTTTAAAAGTAAAGGAACTACAGCATGAGGTACAGCTACAATAAACAGGGAACCTAATACTTAGGAGGATAACAGTTTTACTAGAATTGCGGCTGCAGCTACTGCTCTAAGGCAAAGTGGGAATCCAGCAGCTACTGGGTCTAGTGCTTTACTGAAATAAGTTATGGGATGGTGCTTATCTCCATCAAGTTGTATTAACACACCTTGTACACACATTTTTTTATATACATACAACCAGTTTGAATGATTTTTTTATAATCTGACAGTCTTAAAAATGGAGCAGTTGTAAGAGCTTGTTTAGTCTTACGAAGGCATTTTTTGTTTTTGACTATCATGGAAGGGGTTCTGGCACATTTAAATGTGTTGTATTTTGTAAGGGTTTTGTCAGACTGGCATATTTCAGGATTTATTGACAACACCATACTTAGGGACGTTTTTATTGGAGAAATGGTAGTGGGTTTTGGGGCTTTTGGGAAATGTTAGTGGGTTTTGGAGTTTTTAGGAAAGCCTCAATTTGAGAAGTAGGGAGTGAGTGCTCACCTACAGAAATATCATGTTCTGAAAAATGCACAAGTGGCAGACATCACTGAAGTTTTCTGGACACTATGTCCATTTTGGGCTACAGAAATGAGCAAATGGATGATTTTTTTTTTGTTTGTTTTGCTTAATTTCAAGGAAGGGGAGGGTAGAAGCAAGTTGTTTATGTACTGAATAAGAACAGAACCACTTATGAAAGAAATAATATTTAGATTAGCTTTTAAGATCTGTGAAAAATAGAGGGAGATTCAGTATATTTTTGAGGTAATCTTGTCCAGGTGTACTGCTTTCCTTTACAAGTAAAGGCAAAAAAGGTACCTGCTATCCGGATAGATAGAAACAGAAAAGAAAGCTGAACATAAATCATTTACTGCAAGTCCTTGGTGGTATACAAGAGAGAATAGTAGCAATATTTGGAGCAACTGGAAAACTAGGTTTTAGTACCTAACTTGCTAACTATATGTCCTGTACAAATGTGTAAGTTTTTTCTGGATTTTAACAGGTAAAATGGCAGTATTACGTGGATTATGAATTGAGATTACTATTTCTTTGTTTTAATAAAAAGTAATTACTGGACCATTTCTTTTTTTTTTTTGCTTTTGGATGCAAATGGTATTGTGGTATTTGAGATAAAGGTTTCCTGGAATGCACATTTATTTTTACTGGGCATGATGTATGCATTTGACCAACCTCATTTAAATGTGATGCCCATAGGGAAGGGGGGACAGACTGAAGGAATTTTTTTGCTGCAAATCATTTACTTTTGTTTTAATAACCCGGGGTTGTTTGGCTAACAACCATACAGGAAGTTCATTCTATAATGGGACTTTTAAAAATATTCAGTCAGGTGAACAGTATATTGTACAACCTAATTTACACACAAAAAAATCTCTTTATCAAGTTAACTGTTTCAGAGGAACTTAAAAGGAAAGCATGTTGTGCTGAAATAGGACCTAAGGAAACTGATAAAGGCTGTGATACAAGGTGAGAACCTATTCGACTGGAAATACCAACTGTACTTGCAGTTTATGAAACTCTTGTACTTTCAGTACAGCTCTAGCAGCACCAGTGTCTACCCGGCATTTAGTGGGCATATTATTTAACATGCATGATACATGTGGTCCTAACAAGCATTTAGTGGACACATGAGTGACGATGCATGTTGTATATGATCCTACAAGGCATTTAATGGTCACATTACGTAACATCCATGTTATATATGATCCTAACAGGCATTTAAGTGGGCACATTATGGTCCTACAAGGCATTTAATGGGCACATTATTTAGCATACATGTTATATATGATCCTGCCAGGCATTTAGTGGGCACACTATTTACCATGCGTGTTGCATATGATCCTACCCGGCATTTAGTGGGCACATTATTTATCATACATGTTGCATATGATCCTACAACGCATTTAATGGGCACATTATTTACCATGCTTGTGGCATATGATCCTACCAGGCATTTAGTGGGCACATTATTTACCATGCATGTTGCATATGATCCTACCAGGCATTTAGTGGACACATTATTTATCATACATGTTGCATATGATCCTACCAGGCATTTAATGGGCACATTATTTACCATGCGTGTTGCATATGATCCTACCAGGCATTTAGTGGGCACATTGTTTATTACACATGTTACATATGATCCTACCAGGCATTTAGTGGGCACATTATTTACCATGCATGTTACATATGGTCCCACCTGATTTATAGGCAAAAGAGGGGCAACAGTCAGGTTGCTACTTTTCAGACTATTTTAGTATGCCTGACTTGGTGGTGAGGGGGACAAACAGACTAACATTTGTTGTGCCTTGTTCAGCCTGTAAATGGGAAGGCAGAGGGTTAGGACACTGTGCTTTCATTGTCCTGGGTTTTTACCTTAAAAAAAACAAATTTACCTTTACAGTTTCCACCACCTCTTCATACATCTTTTGAGGTGCTTCAAGCTGTCTACCTCGGCCCCCTTTTTCCCTTTTCTCTTCTTGATTTTCTTTACAGGAATAATGTTGAATTTGTAAAATCATTAATTTGCTCTCAATTGCTTTTTTGTCACACCCTCATACAAATGAGCAACCCACAATACATCTTTAATATATTTGTCGTTCTAGTCGCTGCTACTTGCAAAAAATGTTTCTTGCTTTTAGGTAAAAGTCCCTGCACAAAAGCTACAGTAATAGCCTGAGGAGCTTTTGTAGTAGCACTTTTAATTTTATTTATTTATTTATTTGACATTTGTTTACCAGGAAAGTCCGGCTGGGACAAAGCCCATTTTCAGGGGAGGCCTGGGGAGAAATGCTCCAGAAGCATGTCTTTGGAATGTAGGAGGAAACCCACGTGAACGGAGGGAGGACTTGTAGACTCCGCACAGAAGGCACCCTAGCCGAGAATTGAACTGGAGAACTTCTTGCTGTGAGGCAACAATGCTAACCGCTGCACCACTGTGACACCTGTGCCTGAATACTTCTCAAAAAGTACAGTTGTGTATGCTTACCATAAATGTAGATGTTCGAGTGAATTCACTGTTGCAGTCATCACTTTTGGGTTATCTGCTTGCAGTAGCCCTCAGTCGGCCTGATTAACAAAGTCTTGGGTCCTGCGTCGGTTGCTGTCCCTTCTTCTATGCCCTCAAGTCGTCAGGGGTATAAAATATGCAGCCGACGCCATTACATCAGTTTTTCTTGCCCCAGATGTCAGTAGGGTTGCCAGATTTCTTTGTGGCCAAAACCGGACTAAGGTCACGCCCCTCGCATCACCCATAACTCCACCCATTCCCACCCACTCTCCCATCAATGCCACACCCATTTTATGACATCACGGTGACATCAGCTGATGGGAACGCCCTCTTTTTCTGTTCCAGATAAGACCATTCTTATTTTGAAGACTGCAAGGTAACATTTTCTTTTGCTTCTCACTGGTATGGAGTTTATGGATGGTTGTTAATGAACAGTTACAAGAAATAAATATGGAATAGTTAGTCTCAGGCAGCACTAAAACATACACTAGAAATGCAGGTACTTTGATGTGCGGTAACTTCTGATCACTTAGTCAGAATGTTACCAAATCTGCAGTATGCAGATAAATGCTTGTTGCTGTCACAGGTATGAACATAATCCCAGAGAAGTGAAACATGAAGAGTTGAGTAGTGGGAGGCAGAGGTGGATAGAAAATTATTTTCTTTACTAAAGGTATTAAAACAGTAACACAAAGAAAAAAGCTACCAAAAAACAATAAACTTTAATCAGTAACAATGCAATAGTGCAGTGGTAATGTAAGAAGCATGCCGAGAAGTATAAGTCATGATAGTATGTAGTATCAATGATTACAATCAAGTAGATGCAGTACTAGATTTTAATCAGTAAAAGTAGTAAACTAGGTAAGAAGAGTACCTGTTCACCATCATAACATTGTACAGTATAATGTTTCAAAGGAGAAAATAAAGTATTTGAGTATGCACAATTGTTGGGCATGGATGCATTCAAGGAGAGAAAGGTATGAATCAAATGAAAGCAATACAGGAAAGGAGACTGAAAAATAAAATGAAAAAATTGTGTTGGGGAACAAGAGGAAAATTGCAGCTGACTCCTACCCAGGGTCCGGATATCCAAGCAGTACTACAGAATTTGAGACATGGTTACTGGTAAGCCAGTGTGCACCCATTTGGTGACACACCTTGTAGACACAGTACCTCAGTGCCCAACAAATAGGCCCCTTACAGTGTGCCAGAGTTATTTAAACAAATCCTGCAAGATGAGCAATAGGAGATGTTGGATAGGGATAATCCAGGACAAAATACAAATTAATAAACAAATATATTATTTTATTTTAATATTAATTAATAGCATACATTTCTGATATCTAATATGAAATATTATTAAGCTCAAGAAGCCATCATGCGAGGGAGAGGTGGGGTGGTAGACAGGGTTACTTACCACCTGTTCCACTTTGTGAGGGACAGTCCCTCTTTGGCAGTTGTGTCCTGCAAAAAATTGTAAAATGGAAAATGTCCTGAGATTTTAGGGCAAAATTATTTCCTATATTTTATGCAATAGACTAGTTGTATAAAACAGAATTCTGTATCTGAAACACTTAAATGTTATAAGAAACAGAACAAGCAACTTAAATGCTACAAGAATACGCTTATTTAGGCAAAAAGTGAAGTTCTGTCCTTTGTACTGGCTGTGGGTATGTTTTGGCCTGAAAAATCTGATGTTTGTGCCACAACTGTCCCACTTTGGGCATTTGAATAGGTGGTAATTCTAGTGATGAGAGGTCAGATCGGGTCCCCCTCAAAATGATCTAAAATTAGGGCCCACACAGTTGGTAAGGCGGTCCTCATTCCTTCAAAAATATTCAGTACCTCAGTCAGCTTTAAAAAGCTGGGTCTTTCCTTTTTTCTGTGTCATATAATTCAGCCGGCATTACATAGTCTGCCCCTGTCAGTAGTTCCAACTCCAGCTTTCCTACCAGGCATTTAGTGGGCACATTATTTACCATGCATGTTGCATATGATCCTACCAGGCATTTAGTGGACACATTATTTATCATACATGTTGCATATGATCCTACCAGGCATTTAATGGGCACATTATTTACCATGCGTGTTGCATATGATCCTACCAGGCATTTAGTGGGCACATTGTTTATTACACATGTTACATATGATCCTACCAGGCATTTAGTGGGCACATTATTTACCATGCATGTTACATATGGTCCCACCTGATTTATAGGCAAAAGAGGGGCAACAGTCAGGTTGCTACTTTTCAGACTATTTTAGTATGCCTGACTTGGTGGTGAGGGGGACAAACAGACTAACATTTTTTGTGCCTTGTTCAGCCTGTAAATGGGAAGGCAGAGGGTTAGGACACTGTGCTTTCATTGTCCTGGGTTTTTACCTTAAAAAAAACAAATTTACCTTTACAGTTTCCACCACCTCTTCATACATCTTTTGAGGTGCTTCAAGCTGTCTACCTCGGCCCCCTTTTTCCCTTTTCTCTTCTTGATTTTCTTTACAGGAATAATGTTGAATTTGTAAAATCATTAATTTGCTCTCAATTGCTTTTTTGTCACACCCTCATACAAATGAGCAACCCACAATACATCTTTAATATATTTGTCGTTCTAGTCGCTGCTACTTGCAAAAAATGTTTCTTGCTTTTAGGTAAAAGTCCCTGCACAAAAGCTACAGTAATAGCCTGAGGAGCTTTTGTAGTAGCACTTTTAATTTTATTTATTTATTTATTTGACATTTGTTTACCAGGAAAGTCCGGCTGGGACAAAGCCCATTTTCAGGGGAGGCCTGGGGAGAAATGCTCCAGAAGCATGTCTTTGGAATGTAGGAGGAAACCCGTGAGCGGAGGGAGGACTTGTAGACTCCGCACAGAAGGCACCCTAGCCGAATTGAACTGGAGAACTTCTTGCTGTGAGGCAACAATGCTAACAGCTGCACCACTGTGACACCTGTGCCTGAATACTTCTCAAAAGTACAGTTGTGTATGCTTACCATAAATGTAGATGTTGAGTGAATTCACTGTTGCAGTCATCACTTTTGGGTTATCTGCTTGCAGTAGCCCTCAGTCGGCCTGATTAACAAAGTCTTGGGTCCTCGTGGTTGCTGTCCCTTCTTCTATGCCCTCAAGTCGTCAGGGGTATAAAATATGCAGCCGACGCCATTACATCAGTTTTTCTTGCCCCAGATGTCAGTAGGGTTGCCAGATTTCTTTGTGGCCAAAACCGGACTAAGGTCACGCCCCTCGCATCACCCATAACTCCACCCATTCCCACCCACTCTCCCATCAATGCCACACCCATTTTATGACATCACGGTGACATCAGCTGATGGGAGCAGCCCTCTTTCTGTTCCAGATAAGACCATTCTTATTTTGAAGACTGCAAGGTAACATTTTCTTTTGCTTCTCACTGGTATGGAGTTTATGGATGGTTGTTAATGAACAGTTACAAGAAATAAATATGGAATAGTTAGTCTCAGGCAGCACTAAAACATACACTAGAAATGCAGGTACTTTGATGTGCGGTAACTTCTGATCACTTAGTCAGAATGTTACCAAATCTGCAGTATGCAGATAAATGCTTGTTGCTGTCACAGGTATGAACATAATCCCAGAGAAGTGAAACATGAAGAGTTGAGTAGTGGGAGGCAGAGGTGGATAGAAAATTATTTTCTTTACTAAAGGTATTAAAACAGTAACACAAAGAAAAAAGCTACCAAAAAACAATAAACTTTAATCAGTAACAATGCAATAGTGCAGTGGTAATGTAAGAAGCATGCCGAGAAGTATAAGTCATGATAGTATGTAGTATCAATGATTACAATCAAGTAGATGCAGTACTAGATTTTAATCAGTAAAAGTAGTAAACTAGGTAAGAAGAGTACCTGTTCACCATCATAACATTGTACAGTATAATGTTTCAAAGGAGAAAATAAAGTATTTGAGTATGCACAATTGTTGGGCATGGGATGCATTCAAGGAGAGAAAGGTATGAATCAAATGAAAGCAATACAGGAAAGGAGACTGAAAAAAATAAAATGAAAAAAATTGTGTTGGGGAACAAGAGGAAAATTGCAGCTGACTCCTACCCAGGGTCCGGATATCCAAGCAGTACTACAGAATTTGAGACATGGTTACTGGTAAGCCAGTGTGCACCCATTTGGTGACACACCTTGTAGACACAGTACCTCAGTGCCCAACAAATAGGCCCCTACAGTGTGCCAGAGTTATTTAAACAAATCCTGCAAGATGAGCAATAGGAGATGTTGGATAGGGATAATCAGGACAAAATACAAATTAATAAACAAATATATTATTTTATTTTAATATTAATTAATAGCATACATTTCTGATATCTAATATGAAATATTATTAAGCTCAAGAAGCCATCATGTGGAGGGAGAGGTGGGGTGGTAGACAGGGTTACTTACCACCTGTTCCACTTTGTGAGGGACAGTCCCTCTTTTGGCAGTTGTGTCCTGCAAAAAAATTGTAAAAATGGAAAATGTCCTGAGATTTTAGGGCAAAATTATTTCCTATATTTTATGCAATAGACTAGTTGTATAAAACAGGAATTCTGTATCTGAAACACTTAAATGTTATAAGAAACAGAACAAGCAACTTAAATGCTACAAGAATACGCTTTTATTTAGGCAAAAAAGTGAAGTTCTGTCCTTTGTACTGGCTGTGGGTATGTTTTGGCCTGAAAAATCTGATGTTTGTGCCACAACTGTCCCACTTTGGGCATTTGAATAGGTGGTAACTCTAGTGATGAGAGGTCAGATCACGGGGTCCCTCAAAATGATCTAAAATTAGCCCACACAGTTGGTAAGGCGGTCCTCATTCCTTCAAAATATTGCTGCAAGTCTGGTAACAGCTAAAAGCTCAGTTCTAGCCAGTCTTAACATTTTTTTCTGTGACTCATTCAGTGATGCACAAAGGCATTCATTATTCCTCTCCCACAACCGAAAATTACAAATATAAACTGATTAAGAACAAAAAACAGCCAACATTAGAACTGATAACATATTTAGTGGTAATTTACCTTAACTAAGGGCACTATTGCAAGCAAGCAACTGAATAGGTGGAAAAAAGTCCTTGACTATTTCTGGATTTCAGTACTTTTGAATGAGTACCATCGTCCAACTATCCGCTCAACAACAAAGTAAACAAGACACTGTACTTATATACATAGTCTTCAAACGCCGGTTTAAACTATCCAGCTATTCATTACATGACCGAGCTGTAGCCTGTCAGCCTGTCAAACACACTCCTCCTACTCCAGCATTCTGCTGCGTATTGCGGCCAGTGGACTGGTTTCTCATTAAAAGGTGCCAGGTGTGTAAAACTGTTACAGCGTGCTGCGTGAGTGACACTGACAACGGTGATGACACGTAAAACTCGTTTTAGAGGAAGTAAAGTGGTCAAGTGGAACAAAACTAAGTACACAATCATATCATGCTGAATTTGCGTTGCGCGCTACTGGTCCTACCTTAGCCAGCCTTCCTTGGACTCAACTTGACCCTTTATGGGACCATTGAGATACCAACAGATATAATGCAAGGTCATTCTGCTGCCAGGAAGTGTGTCCTAACTCCCCACCACACCACTGTAGCTTTACCAACTCAACAATTTCTGACTGAAGATACATGTGCATTTCTGCACATGGTCAACCCATGACCAAATGGTATATCACTTGCAGCATGAGCTTGCCAGGCTATTAAGGCCACTACTGTAGCAAGCCTAGACAGTCTCCCTCCCACAGATGGTATCCCATCCTCCCTGCCCAGTCCCTCCAGCAACCATGCCATTAATCACACATGGATTGTCTGAGATGCATTACGTGCTTTATTTCTGTTCCATTGGACCAGTATTTCCAGCGCTGTATGTTTAGTATTTTGTATATGGTCCTGTGACTTGGTGAACCATATGTGGGTCCAACCATCAAGCCATTTATCAGATCGACTGTTCAAACTGAAAAATCTGGTTACAACCGTGATCCCTACCTAACACAGTCTATTATGAGTAAAAAAAAAACTTTTTCTGATACATCTATGACTGATGTGTAGATTGGCAGTTGTATATGACTGTGTATTGGACTTCTACACTGGCGGTGGACAGATCACTTCACACGAGTCCTCTCGCCACCTCTGTGTACCAACTATAAGGGCTGCCCTAAGTTTAACCCAGATAAGAAAATAAACTTAAGTTTCTTTTCAGTTTACCAATGCATAAAGCTAGATATTCCAGAATCAGACATTTGTAAATGTGAACTCATAGAAGTTTATCAACGCGTTTGTAGGTTTCTTGCCAACCTAGCTTTATTTATCGGATTCGGAGTTCCTGCAGATGACGAATTGTATCATACAATTTGTAAAATTGTATGCAATATGCAGGAACTCGATACAATGGTAAAGACAGAAAATAGAGACAGTCTCCTCCCGTCTCAACAATAAATCACGCAAATGTCTTACACAAAAAAGTAAATGGCAGCAGATCTATACTAAACATGGCCCAGGGTGGGAGTCTAATAATTTTCTGTACATTAAAACTATTTTCTGATCAAGAATTTTAAACGGAAATTACCTGCACAGTGTAAACCCAGCCAACGTCCATGTGGCTATGAGGAACTACATATGCATGAATCAAGTCATCGCTGTAAGAAGACACACAAATAAAAAACTAAAACATAAAAATAAAAAATTCAACGTTTCCATTTTAACTTGAGCGCTTCTAATATTTACATGCTCAGTTCATTTCACGTGATTCCACCACAAAGTACTTCCTTATTCCGCCTTAAAAATAAGGCGTGTCTAGACAACCCAACTTCCTTACCGTTATAAAGTTACCGATGGTACGTTTCAGTTTTTTACTTTTCAGTCCTTTACTTTTCAGTCCTCCTTAAGATGACTCGGACTGCGCAAAAAAAAAAAAAAAAAACGGACTTCATTAGTCCGGTTTTGATGATTTTTTTCCACCGGACAATTTCACTGAAAACCGGATAGTCCGGTCAAAAACCGGACAGCTGGCAACCCTAGATGTCAGGTGCCCCATTAATGGGAAGCAATTAAATCTATAAATATACAAGGTTATACCTCCAACAAAAAAGCAAATACACCAAAAAGCTTTTGAAGGTAGTAAAGGAAGTAGAGGTATATCCAGAAAAAAAAGAAGGGGGCTGGAGGGAGGGTAACTAGGACTGCAACAGTGAATACACTCGAACATCTACATTTATGGTAAGTGTACACAACTGTACTATGTTCTTCGTGTTTCACTGTTGCAGTCATCACATTTGAGTAGATTCCCAAAGCTAAGGATGGGAGGAGGAATTCAAATAGAACTAGGACCAGCTAAAAAGCCCTGCAAGACTGCAGTGGCAAAGCCAGCTCTGGATTTATTGAAAATTGGCAGATGGTAATGCTTGGTGAAAGTATGTACAGAATTCCAAGTAGCAGCTTCTAGGATGTCCCTGGTAGAGACGCCTCTGAGAAAGGCTGTAGAGGTAGATGTAGCCCTGGTAGAGTGGAGTCTGATCCCCTGTGGGATAGGTTTTCCATGGTGTTTGTAGCAAAAAAGAATGCAATGGCCTATCCATTTGGAAATGTTTTGCTTTGAAATAGCCTTCCCCTCTGCCCCTGCAGCAAATGCCACCAGCAATTGATCAGATTTCCTTTGAGGTTTAGTTCTGTCCAAGTAGAATCTAAGCTGTCTGTGTACATCTAAGGAGTGCAAAATCCATTCCCCTTTGTTCTGTGGATTAGGAAAAAAGGCTGGCAAATGTATGGACTGATTAAGGGCCACACTGGATACCACCTTGGGCATGAAGGAGGGAGTAGTCCTTAGGGACACCCTGTCCGCATGAAAGATGATGAAAGGCTCCACTGCCATGAGGGCCTGTAATTCAGATACCCTTCTTGCTGAAATGATTGCTAAAAGGAAAGCTGTTTTCCAAGAAAGGAATTTTAAGTCCGCAGTGGCAGCTAGCTTGAAAGGAGGAAGGGTGAGCTTTTCCAATACAAAGTTGAGGTCAAAGGCTGGAGTTGGAGCTCTCCTGGGTGGTCGTAAATTTTTGGCCCCTCTGAGGAACTGCTTAAGCAGTGGATGAGAGAAGAGGGGTGGTTCTGTGTTATAAAGAGCTGAGATGGCTGAGGTGTGAATTTTGATGGAGGAGAAAGACAGGCCCTTATGAAGTATCTCAGTTAAGTATCGTAAGATCTGAGGTAAATTGGGCAATGTTGTGCTCATCCCTTGAGATTGGTTCCAGGCACAGAATCTTTTCCATTTTTCAGCGTAAGACTTTCTGGTACTAGGCCTCCTTGCCTCTAAAATGATATCAATCACTGGTTTACTGAGGGATGGTAAAGGAGGAATTATGTAATTAGCCAGGCTGCTAGATTCAGTGTTTGAAGTTGAGGATGCAGAATTTGGTTCTCCTGCTGAGATAATAGGGTAGGAGTCTGAGGCAGGTGCCATGGGGCCCACAGTGACACACTGAGCAAGACGGGGTGCCAGTGTTGACGTGGCCAGTCTGGTGTAATCAAAATCGTCCTTGGTTTGTCTTGTTTGATCTTTAGTAGTACTTTGGAGAGCAGAGGAGGAAAGGCATAAACTGATAGTTTTTTCCAGCTGAAAGACAGAGCATCCACTTTCCAAGCTCGTTTGTGGGGAGTCCTTGTGCAGAATTTGTCCAACTGATAGTTTTGGGGGGAGGCAAACAGGTCTATATCTGGGATCCCCCATTTGCTTGTCAACATGTTGAAAATCCTTGGTTCCAGTTTCCACTAGTGTGGGTCCATGAGGTTTCTGCTTAGTTCATAAGCCAGTGTATTTAGTTTCCCTGGCAGGAATTGAGCTTGTAAATGTACCTGATAGTTCAGGGCTGTGTTTCACAATGCCATGGCTAGTCTGCAGAGGGGGTAAGAATGTGTACCGCCCTGCTTGTTTATGTACCACATAACAGTGGTGTTGTCCGTCTTTATCATTAATTGTCCTAGAAGAATGTGGTCCTTGAAGGCTGTTAGAGCATTCTGTACAGCTAACATTTCTTTTTGACTGATATGCAGGTGCATTTGACTTGGGTTCCATTTGCCCTGAATGCACTTCCCTGCCAGGTGGGCCCCCCATGCATAGTCTGATGTGTCTGTTGTTAAGGTTTGGGCAGAAGGGGGTATTGTGAATGGTAGTCTCCTGTTTTGGTGGCAGGCCTCTGCCCACCAAAGGAACTCTAGGCGTAGGCAAGGTATGATATGAATCATTGCCTCTAGATTCTGTGAATGTTGACACCATAGGCTTTTGAGATACCACTGCAGTTTCCTCATATACAGCCTTGCATATGGAATTAGAGGAATGCAGGACGCCATGAACTCTAAGGCTTGCAGTATTTGCCTTGCAGATAACTGGGTTTTTGTGGCCACTTGTTTGAAGTAGGATGTCAAATGAATCCGTTTCTCTGGCGTGAGGAAAGCCATCTGGGAAGTTGTATTCAAGCTTGCTCCCAGGAATATAATTTGTTGACAGGGTACCAGTTGTGATTTCTTTTCGTTTATGGTGTACCCCAGACAAGTCAGTACCCTTTGAACAAAGGCCAGATGATTCAAACTTATGTCCTGGCTTTCTGCCTGAATTAGACAATCGTCCAAACATGAGTATATTTGAATATTTCTTTGCCTGCAGAATGCAATGACTGGAGCTAGGCACTTTTGTGAATACCCTGGGCACAGTAGATAAGCCAAAGGGCAGTGCAGAGTACTGATAGTGCATGTAGCCTGCTTTGAAGTGTAGGTATTTTCTGCAAGACTCCCTGATAGGGATGTGCAGGTATGCTTCTTTTAAGTCTAGTGTTGCCAACCATGTATCTTTGCCTATGATAGGAGGCAGCTGGTGAAGGGTCAGCATCTTGAATTTTGGAATCACCAGAAAAGTATTTAGAGTAGAAAGGTCCAGGACAGGACGCCATGTATTGCCTTTTCTGGGTACCAGGAAAAGTCTCGAATAGAACCCTTGTCCCTTTTTCTCTTCTGGTATCAACTGAATAGCCCCCATGCTTAAAAGAGAGAGTACTTGATTTTGGGCCTCTGCCCACTGATTTAGAGGTAGATCTGGCCACCCACTTGGTGTTAGTAAGGTGTGAAAGCGAAATCTGTATCCTTGGGACACTATATTTAAAACCCATTTGCCCTGGGTAATGAGTTCCCAGTTTTTGGCCTGCAGACCAATCTTTCCGCCTAAAGGAGCATTCAGTTGGGAAGTGCTTGGAAGTTTTAGAAACAAGTCATTGAGACTGTTTTCCATAAGGGGGAGTCTTGTGTGTCCCTTGGGACTGAAACCTGGGGTTTCTGCTATGTCTGGGTTTGGCTTGATAAGACCTTGAAGAGGCTGGAAAGGACCGATTCTTAGAGGGCCAGTGCCTACTAAATTTAGGAGGCTGAACTTGTGAGAAATCTTTAACAGTTTCCATAGATTTAGCCTTATCTTCCATCTTTTTAAGAACTTCCTCAGCCTTGTTGCCAAACAAGCAGTCCTGATTTAAGGGAGCATCCAACAATTTAGCTTTAACATGATAAGGTAAAGATTGCTCCTTAAGCCAAGCATGCCTTCTGAGCACAGAACCAGTAACAGCAGCCCTGCAAGAGGCCTCTAAAGAATCAAATCCACATTGCAAAGTATGTTTTCCAACCTGTTCAGCAGAATGCATTAAATCCTGTAATTCTTTATTTTCCGCACAGTCAGGAATCAACATAATTTTCTGTTTAAGCAATCCAATAACATGTTGTTGATACTTTAACATATGAAACTGGCAGTTTAAAGCCCTAATGGCCAAGGTTGCAGAAATGTAAACCTTCTTACCCCATCTATCCAGCGCCCTGGAGTCTCTATCAGAAGGGGTAGGATTTTTAGCAGTAGAAGACTTAATGCCTTTGAGTCCCTGTGAAATAGTCTCTGGATCCGCAATAGGATTTTTTAAAAAGGAACTTGTGAGAATCAGGAACCCTGTAATATCTGTCAGGTTTTCTGGGAGCAGGAGGCAAGGAATCAGGGGCCAAACTAGACTCCGAAAAAGCATCATCAATGTCTAGTACTGGAGGAATAGCTAAAGGCCTATGCTGAGGCAGGAGTAAGAAATCCCTAAGCCTCTTTTGAATCAGAAAAATCCTGGCTTTCCCAGTGGAAATGCTCCCTTAGAGTATGTAAGGTTTCACCAAAAGAAAAATCCTCTGGAGGGGAAGCAGAGGGAATAGAGTCCTCTGCATCAGAATCCTCATAGGCAGATAAGGGTAAATCCAGGTCATCAGAAGAATCAGAAAAATCAGAATCCTGGTCAAAAGATTCATAAACAACTTCAGTCCTAGGTCTCTTAGAAGGGGGAAGCTGGCTTCCCCTGATTAAAGTTATAAGATCTTCAGCCATTCTTATAATTTGTTTTTTAGGCATAGAAGCCTGAGCATGTGGCCTGGGCATCAGTTTTTTAGACATGGTTTGAGATTTAGGCCTAAAAGAAGAAGGAGGCGTCGGTTTAATATGCAAGTCCATAGGCCTGAATACACTCTCAGCACAGCAGCTCCAGACCCATCCAAGATAGGGACATCCACAGGTTCCATAGTTGAAGCATCTCGCGGCATACTCGACTCTGAATGGGTCTCAGTAGAGGCCTGCGAATCAGAACTAGCAGGTATCAGGGGCTGCGAAAGCACCTCACTGAGTACCGGCAAACTGGTGACTGGCTTAGGAGAAGCGTCGTCAGCAGTTTTGGTCCTCGTAGGGCTGTCTTTTTCGGAATCCCGGTAGTCGATAGGGTAACCAACGACATTTCTGGATAATTAAACCGAGAACCGAAATATTTTGAGGCAAAAATATACCGATGACGATGGACAATGCGCTGATTAAATAAAGCACAAAACCAACAGCACGGTACGTCGTGGTCAGGGCCTAGGCAAGGAATACAGGACGAGTGAAAATCTTTATGAGGTATTTGCTTTCCACAAGTAATGCAATTAATAACTTTTACTGACATCGGTATGGAGCAAGTAAAAGTTTCCCCAATGGGGTACTTAGCTTTAGTTGAAGACTTTGGTTCTGAAACTCGAAAACGAAAATTTCAGGAGTTGGCCGACTGGCACTTGCGAACTGCTTCTGCTTCGGGCACCGCACGGCAAGAAAGAATGATGTAATGGCATCAGCTGCATGTTTTATACATCCTGACGACCTGACGTCATGGAAGAAAGGACAGCAACCGCTGCAGGACCCAAGACTTTGTAAATGACTGCAACAGTGAAACACGAAGAACATCTATCAGTAATTTGTCCAAATAGTCTGCAGTACTTTCACCTTTACTTTGTTTACAAGCCTGCATTTTACACCAGTTTGTCTTAGTTGAGCATATATTTTTATTGCATTTAATAATGCTTGACCTTTTTTCCAAATGTGTTCCTTTAGGATTGGCTTTTTGTTAACTTGCTCTTTTTAAAAATTATTTCTTTAAAACATCCTGCACTATACCTCTCGATGACTGATTCATGTTTACCCAAAGGGGGTTATAATATGTTATTATAGTCTAAAGTTATTTCTGAACTTTATAAAATCCTCCCCAAATTGGTGATTTCTTTGACTAAGTTTCTGAGATCTGTAGGTGACCAAGGATAGTAAACTTATTTTGGATGCCCTTAAAGATCTATCATTTTTTTCAAGGGGAGGATTAGTTCTTGAATCTTCTCTCATCTTTTTATAATTTGTTCTCTGTGACACTTAGCAGGCCCATCATACTCAATCTGTTTTGATGCCTTAGTTTTTATTTTACTTTTACTATCATTTTTAGAAGACTTATTATTTGATTTAATTTCTTCTGTTCCTCTTGAATATCAAATACTATTTTTCTCACCTTGGCTATTTTTTTGCAATTTACATGTCTTTTTTCATTGTACTTTTTTTGCACAGAAGATACGTCAACTACCACATCCTGTGCTGAAGATGTAGAGAGATGTTTTTTGTACTGCTCCCTCCAATTACCGGTATAGTAGCTGTGTAATGTGTTTGAGCCACAGATGAAGGAGGTGCCTGTGAATTTTTTTTTTTGGGGGGGGGGGGCCCTTTGTGCCGTTAATGCAGGATTAACAGGAGGTGGTCTTGTAACTGCTAATGAATAGAAATCATTATCCTTAGAAATGATTTCCTGATTTTACTTTTCTACTTTTTTTTTTTTTTTTTGCAAATTGTGCGTTATTTTTTAGTCTAAGGATACAGAGGGGTTGGTAGTTTTTAATTTTTATTACACGTTTCGTTTTGCTTTGTGTTTTTTCCCATGCCTTTTCTATTTCATTTTAAAGTATCATTTATATTTTGTAACCTTCTAATAATATATTCTTGTTTTGGTTTTAATGCTTTTTTTACGCCAATATGAAAATGCAGCCCATTGGGCCCAAGGTACCTTGTTACCTTTAGACTCTAGTATTTTTCTAAGATAGTTAAGCTTATTTATCCTTTTTAGGACATTTTTTTTATCTTGCTTAGTATGTTTTTTCCAGTCCTTTTAAACTTGCAAGTTTTATCTGCATACCTAGTATGCATGTAACAAGCTGGTGTTCCTCTGGTAGGTGTACTTTTTCATTTACCTCTTCCAATGCTTATCAATCTAAATCCTATAATATACTTTTTAGATTACTGAAGCAATAAAATGAACATTTCACCTGAAAATGAAGATAAGATTTTTTCAGTACATAACCCTTTTTATTTATGTAGTATTTACTTGTTCACAGTAAGCAAGCCTCAGAATTAAACTTACTTTTTAAACTTCCTGCCACTCTCTCTCTCTACATACATTTCAGAATTAGTTTCATTGCTCTGCACCAACTGAGATCTGGGATGTACTCTGGATACCCCTTGATCTTGAAATGAATTAAGCATCTTATTAGAGAATGAATGAATGTGTGTGTTAAATGCTGATGCTTTGTTTAGTTTTATTTGTTGTTTCTTTTCACTGACCATGGTACTGAGTTTGTCAAGAGCCCACTGATTTTTGTTTCTGGGATACATCAATGCAAACAGATCATATTATTAGACATCTAATTCAGATGCTGTAGCAGAAACCACAAGTAAAATTTCATCAGCAATATACCTATATTAGTTGTCTCTCATACTCAGAATGTAAGAACAAACAATAAATGGCATTTCTGAGCATTTATCTTCCAAGTCTTGTGTTCAACTAAGAATGTCAGTCAAGCCATTTTAAGTAATAACCCATGCCATCAATTTTTATCATGTCGTTGAAGTATGGCATTCACCTTAGCTAACAAATACACCATCTTGTTATGATTCAACAAACAAGCCCATGCAGTTTAGTAGTACATAATATAACTTCAACAGTACATTTATTTTTCTAATGCAATTCTGAATTGAGCAGTTTTATAACACGACGGTGCAAGTATGTGTGGGTGATTTAATAGTTCTGTAGTAAACTCACTCCAGAATGCTCCAAAATGTGTTAATGATAAGGAAGTGGAAGGCAACAGTTTTGCAAACATATTTTTTTTAAATTAAAGTAGTGTGGAATCTTGAAGCTGCCTTCTTCAGTACATTACACACTTGCACGTCTGGCTCTGCCAGAAGGTATAATGTTTTGTCACTTTAACTCTGACACCCTCGATGTTATTAGTTCATGCGCATGTTCAAGTCCACAAACGTTTGCCTTCCTGGTGTTACTAACGGTACCTACATAAATCCATGCATATGAAGAACAGAATGTGATCTTCTTGTTCTCATAATTATATTTCCCCACACATTTTGCTGCTGAAAGCATGCTTTTTAGTATTTTCTGCACTGAATATGCTCTTGCAATCTTGTATTTATTGTTTTTAGAGACAGTAATTTAGTACTTTACAAGTCTTAAACAACCTTTGATCTGGAAGTCTCTGTAACAAGAAGCCTACCATCAATAATAATATCTGCTCTATGTAAGGCATCTAGATTTCAAAGTCATCTATGCGTTAGATTTCCTGCATATATGTAAACAAAGCCACTTAACAAAATAATTAAAAGCTCTGATAATCCTTCAACACCAGAAAACATTTCACACCTATTTTACAGGGAGTTAAGCATATAGCATTCCTACAGCATCAGCCTTTTGAGTCATGCAGATATACTATTCATTTTTCTATTCTAGATAACATAAAAGGGAAAAAAGTCAAATGGATGAAGCATAAATAAGAAGCAAGGTAAAAATGTAATATGCACACATTAACCATATCAGTTTTTCACATAATAAAGGATCAACAACTCGGTATACCGCTCAAGAAAAAAAAAAATAATCGGCTCAGTACACAAAGCCCACATGAACAAAACCCATTCTGCACAAAAATGATATCTTAAGTCATTATAAATGGCTTTCAGTGATGACTATAAAATAATGAACACTGACCTGCACAAACACATTGCCTCACATAATTACTAGATGAACAAAACTTGAAAAGAAAAATGAAGTTATTTACTCAGCATACCGTTCCATCTGTGTTGTCCATCTCCATTCTTCTTCAACTGATGGGTTTGGATCCGATTCCTCAGATCCAACACAGATGTTACTAAAGCTTGTGGCAACCAAGGACTTTCCCTTACCCACAATCCACCAACCCCAATTACCTCGGATCTTGTTTGCTGACTTTAGTAGAAAGGTATATTCATACACAGAAAAAAAGGAGAAGGCTATATCTGGAGCTTAATATAAAGGACAGAAATGTCCTGTAACCACTCCTTCTTCAAGAAGTTTTCAAGAATGGAGGTGGGTGGGAGGGGAGTTGAGGAAGAATGAAAATGGACAACACAGATGAAACATTATGGTGAGTACATAACTTCTTTAGCTATCAATTTTCATTCTATCCTCAACTGATGGGACAGAGTCCCCAGCTCCCTAAAATCCAGGGTGGACTCAAGAAGAATATTCCTGAGCACCACTGAGCCAAGTGACGCTCTACTTCTGGAGACCAGATCCAATTTGTAATGAGTACTAAAGGTATGGTGAGTAGCCCAATTTGCTGCTGCACATATATCATCCACTGACATTCCAGACTGAAACACTGAGGAAGTAGCCATGGATCTAGTTGAATGGGCTTGTAACAGTTTTGGTAGAGTAATGCCCAATTTGTTATAAACAAATGAGATACAATCGGCTAGCTGCCTAGACAATGTGACCTTGACAACTGGCTTTCCCAATTTTACTTGTGAAAGAACAAACAATTGGGCAGATTTTCTGATGTTTTTGGCTCTGTAAGTAGAAACTTAATTGTCTGTGAGTATCCAATAAATGTAATATGTATTTGCCTTAGCAAATTTAGGAAAGAATACTGGCGAATCAATGGATTGACTGATATTAGCTTCTGACACCACCTTAGGAAGAAAGGAAGAATTAGTCTGTAGTGTAACTCTATGTATGAAATCAAGTATGGTGATTTAGAGGACAAGGCCTGAATCTCAGAAATTCATCTGAGGTAACAGCTACCAGAAAAATTGTCTTCCAAGAAAGATACTTAAGGTCACATATAGCTGCTGGTTCAAAGGGGGGTTTAGTAAGAGCAAGCAGTACCAGATTCAGGTCCCATGGAGGAGCTGGATCTGAAAAGGAAGGTCTTAAAAGAACAGAGGAACCATCAAAACCATTGTGAAAATTTGATATGGTTGCTAACTGAACTTTAATGGTTGATGAACTAGTACCTTCTTTAAAAAAGATGGGACAAAAATTCAAGAATGCTATGTATGGGGGCGGAAAAAGGTTCAGTATTATTCAGATGAGCCCAATGAACAAACCTCTTCCACTTGCTGGAATAGAGCTTTCTGGTAGGTGGTTTCTGGATGATAAAAATATCTGATGAACAGGTGAAGAGAGCTTAGGCTGGCTGGCTATTAATGGAACTGGAGAAGTCAGGCAATCAGCCTGAAGTTGGTTATGTTTGGATGAATCATTATTGTCGGGTGAAACAGGAGGTCTGGAGTCGGATTCAGAATCCAGATTTGTTGAGGTTGGTAAGAAGATGACTTTGCTCTTCAATACAGCAGCTTTTTGAAGGAATTTTGGAATTAGCAGTATGGGTGGAAAGGCACAGAGTAGACCAGGAGAGTAATTGTAAAGTAGAGCATCCCTCAGTGATCCCCCCCCCCTGTGGGGGGATTAGGGCAAAGTAGCTGCTGTATTTGCTGTTTAGGAGAAAGCAAAAAGATCACAGCAAGGCTAACCGCACTGATGGAAAATAAATTATGTGATGTTTATAAGAGACTATTTGTGAAGTAGAAGAATGCACCTACTCAGTTTGTTTGCTATCACATTGGACTTACTTGGAATATGAGTTGTTAATGAGAAAGCGGTTGGATGAGGTTGCCCATTGCCACACGCTGAGAGCTTCTCGACACAAGTGGTAAGATCTAGTCCCTCCTTGTTTGTTGATGTAGCAAACTACTGACATGTTCTCCATTTGAATTGCAATCATCCCCAAAGGGGAGTACCTTGAAGGCTTGCAACTCTAAAGTACTGCTCTCATCTCTACGACACTGACATACAAGTTGACCACTTCGGGGGAACAAGTGCCTTGGACTGTTCTCCCCAGAAAATGCCCTTCCCTCTCACCCCAGCTGGGAAGCATCAGTACTCACTATGGTCTTGGGCACAGGGGGAATGAATGGATGGCAATGTAGAACGTGATCAGATTGAACCCACCACCTGAGATCTCTCTTACGTGTGTGCGTGATTCATATCTGAGTTGACATGGGTTAGAAAAGAATTGACCATTATGTTGCTAGCATGCACTGGAGAATCCTCATATAAAATCTGGCTAAAGGTACTAGGGTTATTGCTGCTGCCATTGACCCTAGAGCTTAAAGGACCAGGCGGACTGAAATCTTGGTACTGAAGATTATCTTTGTGACCTGTGATCTTATGGTTTGAACTCTTCAAGGTGGTACTGAGGCTATGGTTGAGCTTGTGTTGAGAATTGCTTCTAAGAATTCTGAAGTCTGAGTTGGTTTCAGTTGGGACTTTTTGTAGTTTATGTTTATCCCCAGAAAAAAGCAAGTCTGGACTTTCTCCCTCATCAATTAATGCCCGGTCGGAGCAGAAATGAGCCAGACATCTAGATATGGAAACACCTTGAACCCTTGCAGTCTCAAGTGAGCTGCTACAACTGCCATGCACTTGATAAACACCCTGGGGACTGTGGTGAGTCCGAAGGCCAAAACTCTGAACTGGTAATGACTGCCTCCTAGCCAGAAGCAGTATGGGTGGAAAGCCGTAGGGTAGACTGGGGGTCCAATCATAAAGTAGAACATCCCCTCAGTGTTTCCTCCTGTGAAGGGATTAGGGCAAATTAGCTCCCCCATTTGTTGTTTAGAGGGGAGACAAAAAGACTGCAGCAAGGCTGGCCCCATTGATGGGATACTATTTCCATGACATTCTTGTGGCGGGACCATTTGTGAGGTAGAAGAATGCACCTGCTCAGTTTGTCTGCTTATCATATTGGATTTCCCCAGAATATTCATTGCTATGAAAAAGCAGTGGGATGAGATTACCTATTGCCACACACTGAGGGCTTCTTGACAAAATGGTAAGGATCTGGTCCCTTCTTGCTTGTTGATGTAACAAATTACTGACATGCTGCCTGTTTGAATTGCAATAGTCCCCAAAGGGAGAGCATTCTGGAAGGCCTACAACACTAAAAGCACTGCTCTCATCTGTAGGACACTGATGTGCAAGTTGGTCTCTGTGGGGGACCAAGTGCCTTGGACTGTTTTCCCCAGAAAATGCCCCCCTCCATCCTAACTGGGAAGCATCCATGGTCACTATGAGTTTGGGCTGAGGGAGAATAAATGGACAGTCTTGTAGAACCCGATCTGATCGAATCCACCACTTGAGATCTGTTATGCATGACTGAGTAATTCATATCTGATAAGACATGGGCTGGTAAAGTATGCACTATTGTGTGGCTAGCATCCAGTAAAGAATTCTCATATAAAAATCTGGCTAAAGGTACTATTATTATTGCCAGTGCCACTGAACCCACAGCTTGAAGGAGCAGGCTGGTTGAAATCTTAGTACTGCAGATTATCTTTCTGACCTGTGACCTTATGATCTGAATTCTTGAGGGCGGTAGTGAAGCTATTGTTGACTTGTGTTGAGTATCGCTCCTATGAATTCTAGACTCTTGAGTTGGTTTTAGTTGCGACTTTTTGTAGTTTATAGTTATCCCCATAAGAGAGCAAGTCCAGAGGACCTGGTATTTTGCCCTTATCAATTTATGCCTGGTCGGAGCAGAAATGAGCCAGTCGTCTAGATATGGAAACAGACGGAATCCTTGCAGTCTCAAGTGAGCTGCTACAACTGCCATGCACTTGCTAAACACCCTGGGGGGCTGTGGTGAGTCCCATGGGCAGAACTCAGAACTGGTAAAGACTAGCTCCTAGCCAGAAGCGTAAATACCATCTGGATACTCTGGTCATCTGTATATGATAGTATGCATACTGAAAGTCTACTGAGCACATCCAGTCGTCCTTGCCCAGGAATGGGAGAATGGACTGAACTCTGACCATCCGAAACTTGGTTCATTGAACTGACTTGTTTAACTTGATGAGATCCAAAACTGGCCTGCAGTCCACTGTTTTCTTTGGCAGTAAAAATAACTCTGTCTAAGTTCTGGATTCTATATGGTCTGATGCGACCTCTTGGATGACTCTTTTTTTTCTAGCAGATTTTGAATTTGGATTGCTGTTTGTTCCCTCTGACTGGGAGGAACATCAGGGATTTTTCTCAAGTTTGGAGGAGGAAGGGAAAAAGGAATTATATAACCTTTGGAAATAATCCTCTGCACCCAAGTATCTTTTGTTATATCTATCCAGGCTCTCTGGTGCAGGATAGTCGACCCCCGACTGCCTCCACAGATGGACAATCTGGCCACCTTTCAGGAGTGTTGGTAGGGTCCGTTAGAGAAAGAATCTCTGGATGCCTGGTTTTGGGGGCCACCTCTGCCACGGGGGCATTGATGTCCATTAGTTCCTTCCTCTGCCTCTAAGGGAACTTCCTCCACGTGTGTCCTGAACATACCTTGAGACTTCTTGAACCACATCTTTTGACCACCTCATTGATGCCTATAAAAGGATCTTTGAGGGGTTGAAAAATGAATGCCCACAGCAGGCAGGATCTTTCCATCCTTTTCATACCTGAATAATGTGTCCCTCACCTTGGGGCCAAACAAAGACGTGCTGTCAAAGGGAGTATTGACGAATGAGGATTTGAAGGTCTCCGCAAAATCACATAAGCACATCTAGGCATACCTCTTGATGGAAATGTCTGAACCCACTGCCCTTGAGGTTCCTTCGGCTATGTGCGAAATCAGCCTCATGCCAGAATTAGAAATGGACTGCAGGGTAGCCAACTGAGAAGTCTCAGATGACCAAACTTTTTCATTAACAGATCCTGAAAGGGTATTTGACAGCTCCTTGATCAAATCCCTCTGAAGTCTTGAAAGATGTGCCAAATAATTCAGTGACCTTAAAGTGAAGGTTGCTGAAGCATAGACATACTTTCTGAATCTGTCCATCGCCCAAGACTCCCTGTTGGGGGGGGGGGGGTGGACAGTGGAACTTTCCTCGTCAAGTTCCATTCTGGTGGCTGCAACTATGACCATGGCATAAATGGGCACCCCTTTTCCCCAAAACTGTTTGTCTACAGGTGGTGCCATAATTGTATCTGGTCTGCAAGGTATAGGCTTAATGGAGGCGGGGTCCTTCCATGCTCACCAAGAGATCAACTCAGTGAGTTCATAGGCAGGCATAGTCACCCAAGAGGTAGTTCACTACCAAAAGCCTCAAGGAATACAGAGTCCTCAGACAAAGGGTTGCTAGACATCCAGCCAACTCTCTGTTTAAGGACTTCTAGGATGTCTCCAAATGAGACATCTTCAGGAAGTGACCGTGGGGGATTCCTTTGCCTTCAATGAAACACGAATCTTCTGTGATAGAATCCTCTGGTGAGTCTAGGTACTTCCTCTTGCATGTCTTCATCTTAGGTTCCTCTTCAGTGGGATGCTCTGGAGAGGTATTAGAAGAAGAAATCAAAATTCCCTGTGTGGAATTCTGAGGTTTTGGTACTGGATGTCCCTGTGGAAAGACTTGGTAAGGCTCTAAAAGCAGAGACATCAAGGCTGCAGCTTTGGAATTCGAAAGGGAAGGATTCTTCCATTTTGTCAAGGCAGAGAAAACTCTCTTTACAGCCTCGAAGGCAGACTGCCCTGGAAAAGGAGTAGACCTTGGATCCAAAAATGCCAGCTTTTGGACCACAGCCTTCCCCTGTTTCAAGGGCAAAAACCCCAAGGTAGAAGCTGGAGCCAAGCTATTCAGTCCTGAGGCTCCTAGGCACAGGGATGGTTCTGAAAGCTTTGGTGTTGACTGCAACACCTCAGATATGTGAGGCAGGCTTTGGCTCTGAGAAGTCTCTGGATCTGACGGGATTGGAGCACTCAGAGAAAGCTTTGAATCCAACGATAAAACAATCCTCAGATCCAAGCCAGTAGGATCCAGATGGCTAGGATTCTGGGACTCTGAGACAACTGACAGAGTCACAGGAGGAAGTTGTAGTGGTGGTGTAGCAGAAAAACGGACCTCCTCACCCAGAGGGATAGGAGCAGAAGGAACACCCATCTGCTCCTGTACCAACATACTCTTCTTCACAACTCTTTCCACATCTTCTTCAGTGAGACTTCTGGAAGTACGAGTGGAAAGCACCAAAGGGGACCTGGGTCTGTCCAGAAGAGGGGAAGGTACCCTAGAGGGTACTGGATCCAGCAACAGTGAATACTGAGTCCTTAGTAAAATAATGGAAGTTGAAGGACCACCAACAGTCAGATCCAACTTGAACTGTGTCGGATTCGGGAAGGTCAGATCAGATCATTTTGGTCTCCTTGCAGATATTTTCAGCTTCTTGAGATCCGAGGATAAAGCTGGATCTTTGTGAGACCTCTTCAATGATTCTGAAGCAGAAGAGGAAGAAGAAGGCTTCAGGGAAGTGGATTTTGCCTTCGTTTTAGTTTTTGGAGATTTCTCTCTGGATATAGCCTCTCCAAAAGATGAAGGCAAAAAGCCTTTATGAATCAATTTGTTCTTGCAATCAACCAACGCCCTGAGGTTGAATCCATGGCAACTAGAACAGTCTTCTTGCAAGCAAAGCGGTCCTAAACAGTATACACATAAAATGTGGGCATCTGATAAGGGGAGCTTATGCCGACACTTAGATAATTTTGTAAAGCCTGCTAGAGCTTTATCCGCCATACTGTCATACCAATGGAAGTCAAGAAGGAGAGAATATGCAACTATTTTTACTACTAATTTTTTTTTTGTAAGAAAGATGGAGAAATAAAAGGGCAAAAAGAAGGCAGAACTACCAACAATGGTATAAGAAAAACTACATGAAATGTAGTACTAGGGAAAATATATCAACAATAGTATCAAGAGGTACGCGATTCCAAGAAATAACTGAAAATTAAGACATTTAGCACAAAAAAGGAATGTGAGAGGTAAGGGGAATACTTAATCTAAATATAGAATGGAAAATTAAGTAAATAAAGGAAGTTTTTATAAATTTATCTTAATATTGCTTGAGAGTTTGGGAACCACATCTTTCAATGAAAAGCAACAAACGAGATCTTTGGTAATTGGGGTTGGTGCATAGTGGGTAAGGAGGAAGCTTGAGAGTTCTTGGCTGCCATGAGCTTTAGTAACAGCAGAGTCGGATATGATCCAAACCCATCAGTTGAGGACTGAATGAAAACTGACAACAGATCACTGCGTTTCGCAAAGGACAACCCCCCCATATACATTCACTAATTCCACAGTCACTCATCTGTAGAGTAGTTAGTATGCATTATTCCAGATAAACACAGTAGGCAGTTCTGCAATGGTTCAAACTCCCAGAAACATTAGTAGAATTAGTACAGGCTATGTACAAGGCCCCAATGACACAAATACAAACAGTGTTCAAGGGGGGTCGGGTGCATCAAGGTAAACCTCTGAGCCCACTTTTGTTCACACTGGTGATGGACTACACTACCAAACATGTTAGAGAGGACAGATGAACAAAGTTGCTGTATGCAGACAATGTGGCACTACAAACAGACTCAGAACAGGAACTTCGACAAATGATAGGGGACTGGAATGCAAAACTGAAGGCACACAGTATGAAACTTGAATACAGATAAAACAGAAATTATGGCAACAAATGGTGAAAATCAGAAGATGAAAACTGAACTAGAGGGGGAAAATAGTTGAACGGATTAGCAATCTCAAGTATCTGGGGAGTAGGGGTGGTCTGGTTAAAGAAGCCAACGCTAAAAAAAGAAGTGCTGTAGCCAGCTGTCATACAGTGTCAGCAGTAGTGAAGAGTATGGTGTTCAAAACAGAGGTGTGGCCAGTGCTTCTGTATGGAACAGAAACCTGATCAGCAAAAGCAGAGCAGGTGAGAAAGCTTGAGATGACAAAAATGAAGTGTCTGAGATGGGTAGTAGGATGAGAAAGAAAGGAAAACGTCAGAGCATAAGTGAAAGAAACCCACGTTGAAGATACGATCAAGGAGAGTACATTACAGTGGTATAATCACATGTGCAGGAAAGCAGAAAACTGCTTGGTAAAGACGACTTGAGAGAAGGAAAAAGGCAAGAGCAGACAAAGATATCCAGCCAAAAGATGGATGGATTATGTGATACGAGATTTGCAACAGTCAGGCATGATTGCTGAAGAAAGTAAGAGAGCAGCTTTGAATCCAGAAATGTGGTGACAGCTGACATAATGCACTTACCCCAAGTATAAATGGGAAAAGGGCAGCTGATGATGATGATAAATAATGTTTATCGAAAGTAATACGAATACTTCACTGATAAAGTTAAATGCCACTGGCTTTCACTAAGTCACATCAGTTAAAAGCAGTGTTTTTTAGTTGTTTTAGAACTATCATCATTCAAACTGCATGTTCTCTACCCAATATAGGTTCATATGTGTTTACTAGACTAATGACCACAAGGACCTTTTTAAGCCCAGCCATGCAGCCCAAATCTCTGACAAGTTCTGATACCCTTGATAAGTGTAAGCATGGGTTTGAGAGATGAACCATTTACAGGTTACCTGTGTCCACTAGAGACACAGGTCCGAAACCAGGGATGAATTTCCGGTTTCCCATCCAACTGTCCAAGTTGCACTTGAATTAGGTTAGGGAGGAACTCTGCATGACATGGATGGGAAGCCTGTTCCACAGACGGGGTAGCCTCTGGGATACATACCTATCTCTGCAGCAGGTCCTATTTATATCACAGGAAAGGTTTAAGTCTTTAGAATAGGTAATTCTGGTACTGTTTGTTTTGTGGATATGCAGAAGATCCATCAGAGTGGGGTCTGACAATGCAATGTATGTCAGGCATAGATCTCGACCAAAAGCCTGTAGGAGACAGAATACAGGGAGAGGGCCTTGAGACTGTCCACATAGGACATTTTACTTATGCCCTGTATTCTTTTACTGAGGAACCTCTGTGGACGTTCCAGTTGTTGGATATGACTGATTAGGAACATACCAAAGGGGGCACTGTACTCGACAGGTCTGATGAATGCCAAATACAGTGGAACAATAACTTCCTTGGACTAAGATCTCATACTTTTGTTTATAAGTTTCTCAACACAGAATGATTTCCTCACCACTGTAGACACGTGACACTCAAAGGCTAGATTAATATCTATGTGTATCCCTAAGTCCTTTACTATTGGGTCATCTCTAAGGGGTGTGTTGTCAATTGATAGTTACCTGGATGGATGGCTTCCCAAAGGATACTATTATACATTTCTTGGCATTTAGTTTTAATCTACGACTCTGACACCAGCTGTTTGTCTGTTTCAGCCCCTCCTGGAGAACATTTGTGTCAGCGTGAGATTCAATGACAGCTCTTAATTTGCAATCATCTGCAAATTTTGTCAGCCAGAGACCACTGACAATGGCCTTGACTTCTTAGAAGTAAATGCCAAAAAGGAGCAGTCCAAGGACTGATCCCTGTGGGACTCCATTTGTGACTGGCCTCTTTATAGAGGTGGATTCCCCAGTTCTAACTTCCTGGGTTCTGTCTGTGAGCCATTTGGCTATTCAGCAGGTGACATACGGGTTTGTACCTAACCTCTTGAGTTTGTCAACAATGTTCGAGTGGGGTATTGCGTCAAATGCCTTGGCCAGGTCAAGGTAGGCAGTGTGAATGATTAGCTGCTTACATAATTATTCAGCAAGCTTTCAAGGCAGAAACACATTCATTACCTAAGCAAGTGAGATTTAATTTTAGTGGGTTTGGTTTATGTTATAAGTCTGCATACCAGACTACACATTTTTTTCTTTTTGAAAAGTCTAGATACTTTAGGTAACAAAAGTCTGGATTACATTAAGAAAACACTTTTCACTTCAGCTTGTTTCTCTTTAGGCTGGGGGGCACGGCAGTGTGTAACAATGAGTGACAGCTACAAGGAAAAACCTAGACAAGCTGGAGTTTTCACTGTGTGATACCTTAAACCTCCTGTAATAGAGGCCCATGGGATACATGCAAATAACACCCTAAGGGCATCAAGTGTTTCATCTATATGGCTTCTGAATGCTCATGACTTTTTTACTTTTTCTTTTTGTCTTTATGGATATATTTAGGCCAATAAAGCCAAACCTAGCACATCAAGACAAAACAAACTGCTTCTCTCCTTTTCCTTTAAACGGAATCCATTCTGTATACAACAATAGGCAACTAGTGCTAGCAGTAGATGAGTCTTAGAACAAATGCACAGGCAGTATTACACACAACCCTAAAAAAGATAGGCATTACAGGCTAGGATAGAGCTATAATCTAACTGTTGCAGCAGTACACCTTTGTTATTGACTCACCTAGTTTCTGTTAACAAAACATGTTTTATAAAACATCATACCTCACTTTGTTGACAGCCTTTTAAAGATTTCACTACGGTCAAACCAGAGTCCGGAGTATTTAAACTCACCATCGCTGTTTCACTTATAGAGATAGTTTGCACTTATTATGAAAGGCACAGAGCTAAACCCTAAAGCCAACAAGCATTAACTTAATTTTCAACAAAATAACATTCATTTATTAGACAGCGTTATAATGTTCCTGAAATTATTTTGAGACTGTTCATAGGTTGGTACTAGCCTATCGGCCCTAGGGCCTATACAAGCCTAGCCATAACAATTCCCTGGCAATTTCCTCCCACAATATTTACTTCTCTGGACCCCTGTCTAGCAGGGCGACTGACGTGATCACCGGGGTAAATTTCCTATCTCCCATCCAATCATCAAGGTTCCTTTTGAAGAGGGCCAAACAGACACTCTGCTTGACATGTATGGGCAGTCTATTCCAGAGTCTGGGGAATCTCTGGGTCAGGAACCTATCCCTCCAGCATGTATTGCAACATCTCTGGTATTAAGGCAGCTCTTGGTTATATGACAAATATAAACGACTGTCTGTTGCTCTGATCAGACCAAAACAAAAAATACCACCTCTAATGAGCATAACAAAAGGTAGCAACCAAAGGACAAAGCCCTTCAAGTACCATATTTTATCAGCACTAGAAGAGAGTTGACATTTCTTACGATCCCTGTAATCATAAATACTATCAATGAAAGAAAAATGTTTCAGTTTCTGAACGTGAAGCTAATGACTCGCATAATTAAAAGCTTTAATGACAGCAATGATAATGACAACAACCGTATGAGCGATAACACTGTCATACAAGCAAGCCATGCAGCCTGGCAGCTGCCTTCATAAGAATGTGATCAGCTTTAAATAACCTTCCACCAAAGTTTTTCAAAGAGAAATCTGTTCTTAATCTAGAATGTTCTCATATACACAGTGGTGGGCCTGTCAACTGCGTAGTCAGCTGAGTTTTCCTCAAAGGATGTGGTTCTCCTATAGAATTTATACATTTCTCCTTCGTTGATGACAGATGTACTGTAAAGTGCAGTGCCTTTTTTATAAAATTATTTAAGGAGTTCCATCAAAGTGCCAACAAATTATGAATGCACACATTAGTTAAGTGGCATACCTGAGATGTGGTATATATAAACAACAATTAGGGACCAGATGTTTACAGAAAACATGAAGCTTGCTTAGCACTTTCAGAGAACTGGGCCATAAAAGTGGAGATTACTGTTTCAGTATAATTCCAACTACTGACTATACTGTACTTCCTTAAGCACAACATTATCTGACATTCTTAAACTCTTGGTTTTGGGCTCACTATGACGGAACTTTGCAATAAAACAACTGGGTGGATTCACAAACACTGCCCACCATTGACAGTGGACTCCGCACTGAGCATATTCTAAATACAATATGCCTAGTATTATAATTCAAAAACTATGATCACTCTACTGACATGCCACATACAGAACATTTCCTCTAACTATCATGGAGTGTGATGCCTATAGTGGCAGAAAGCACAGCCTGCCTAACAGACATGGAGAGTAAGAGTATTTTTTTATTTTATTTAAACATATAAATCCCTATGTCACAAGATGGGCTGCCAACTGGCTCACTGACAGAACCCACACTGTGAAAGTAGCAGACTCCAAATCCAACTTCAGACCAGTGACAAGTGGAGTATCACAGGGTTCAGTCCTGGGTCCTCTCCTGTTTGGCATCTATTTTTCTGAAGTACAGGCTAACACAGAAGGTCTTTGGCTAACGAAGTTCGCAGATGACTGCAAACTAGGAGCTATAATCGAAACTCCTAACGATGTGGACATCCTACAAAAGGGCCTCACTGAGACAGATGCTAGGTGACAAAGCCATGGCCTCAAGCTCAATGCCAAAAAGTGCATTGTCATCCCTTTTGGTAAAAACTCTATACCCATGAACTACCACATAGGCAGTAGTCTACTTAACACCAAAAGTGCGATAAGAGACCTTGGGACACATCTGGACAGTAGTCTATCCTTTGATGATCACATCGAAGTCAGGAAATCCCTCTACATGGCACACCTCATCACAAAAGGTTTCTCATCCAGGAAAAAAGAGGTCATTGTTCCCCTCTACGTGTCACTCATTATACTCATTATAGCGTACAGTGCCCCTTTTGCTATGTACCTCACAAAACATCTACAACAACTGGAAAGGCCACAGAAATTCCTCACAAAGAGGATTACCGGCCTCAAACAGATGCCCTACGCAGACTGTCTCAAAAAACTCCAGCTTTACTCCGTCGCATATCGCCTACTCAGAGGCAATCTCTGCCTAACATACAAAGCTATGTCAGACCCAGAGCTGTTGGATCAGATGTAGAGCTACACGCTTCTAGGGACGTAAACCTCGTCACCACAATAAACAGAACATGCTGGAGGGATAGATTCCTGTCCCAGGGACTTCCCATATTCTGGAACAAACTACCTATCTATATCAAACAAAGCTTCACATTAGTACTCTTCAAGAAAAATCTTGAAGATTAGATGAGAGATAGGAAATTCACCCCGGGGATCACTTCTGTGGCTCTGCTCGACAGGAGCACAGGAAAATAATTTTCTTGGGTGGCGAAATCCAGGGTACCTTTTTGGCTAGGCTTATATAGGCCCAAGGGCCAATAGCCTACTACCTATTTATGAACCTATATAAGTGGATAAGTCCACCGGACACAATTCGTCCTTTTCAAGGGTGGCCTGGGAGCACTGTCTTGTCATGAGACTTGCTTAGACTCACACAGTTGCAAACAGAGGTGGCCAATACCCTTGGCCAAAGGAAGCAGTTTGTTAACATCTCACAGCCTTAACCCTATGTGCTGCCAACTATTGTGCAATGCTGCATTCCTTGACTTTTTGCATCTGTTATGTAGGCACATGGTTTCGTATGAGACCCTTCACATTAGAGAAGTGAACAATATGTGTCACAAACTGTAGCAGTAAAGTGCTTTTTCTGGGGGAGGGTGGCACGGTACACTGGAGATAAAGTAAACAATAAGGAAGAATACGGTATATTTTTGGTCACTTAAGAGAATCGCACAGTGGGTACACGCAGTATGGTGTTGCTGTTGATTATCCATATCACTGACTGACACTGCACACTGCCTAACTTAGAGTTAAAGCACTATGTGCACTACCGATATTAGTGTTGTGTCACTGGTATCAGGGGTGATTCATAAAGATTTTAGTCAAACTGGTCATACCTGCGATACAATGTTACTTTACACACTATTCAAATGAGAAGGTCTACTACTGGGTTCACTCCCACAGGCATCAGATCAGTGTCATCACTGTACGTGGGGACAGCAGTGAGTGGTTGTACTGCTATGTGTGTGCGCACAGTATTCAGCCATGGTATGAGACTCTGTATCCCTTTATTTAACATTTTAAGTGTCTTCATGTCCATGCTATTGTCATTGTTCATGTTAGGCTGAGCAAGACACAGTTACCTGGATAGTGTAATAGACATGGTTACCACATAAACTTCTGCAGTGAAATTCAGACTTCTATGAATGTCTGAAGATGATAATACATTCACTTTCATGTCTCCTCCAAGCCTGAACTCTTCCAGATTTGCAGTAATGTAAGCAGACATGTTCTGGCATAACTAGATCTCTCTGCATTGTATGACTGGTACACTGTTTTTACTGTGTACCATCCCTATGCAACTGAAAAACTCATTTGTGAATTGCACCCAGTATTACTATATGGCAGCTTGCTGGGGAATGTTCATATACTACACGCTTCTGCTTGTTTATGCAGACGCAATGATTTTCATGACAAATAAGAACTAAGTGATTCATTTACTCTGCCCATTTACTGATCCACTGCAGAAGCTGTGGATCTTACTTAAAGCAGCAGCACCTTACTTTCCATTCCCTATCTTCTCATAAACACAGTAATTTGTGAGACCCATGTAGTTTTAATCATTTCTACTGTTTTTGTTCTTATGCCCTCTTAAAGAAATCTGCACCAATCAGCCACCACCTCTTTTGTGAAATACTTCCTTCTTCATATCAGTCTTGATTCATCCGCCTTATAACCACAGATTATATCCACTTATTTGCACAGATAATAGTTAGGTAGGTAGGTAGGTAGTCAGTCATCATCCCTATCTCATCTGTTTAGGTCCTTTTATTCTCAGAGCTGTTATTTACTTTATTTTTTGAATGATGGCACTCAGATTCACGCTTTCCTCCAGGTACTTAAAAGTTCTTATTTCCTGCTTGTGCCTTCATTAGTCAAGTATATGCATGTTAACTCTTCTACTCAATCTTTATACAGCTTCTTATGCAGAATGTGCAACAGTTTTGTTAACATGTCTGCAAACAATACTCCACAAAACACCAGTGGCGGCTGGTGACTTCAAATCAAAGGAGACAGCTGAATGGGAGGGGTCAATGGGAAGGGGTGCGGCCAACTAGAAAGGTGAGGAGCTATGCCCAAAACCACAAAAACTGTAACTTTAATTAAATATGCTGCCCTGGGTGCCAAACCGTCGTTATGAGAGTCCAATCAAGACAAAATGAAGTGTAGAAGAAAAAAAACATTTCAATGCATTGGCTGTATGACAGCTTACTTAATATCTAGATGGAAACAAAAAGGCTGTGAGGCATGAAAAAATAAATTACTTTTTAAATACATTACTGTAATGCCAGTCAAAATCAAGTATAAGAAAAACAAGCAGCACTCAACTCAAACGACTTCTCCTTGCACTGCAGTTCTAATTATAATTTATATTCAGCTTTATTAAAGTACCAAGTAACATGCTGAAAGTAGCAATCTCTGTGATACCCCCACTTGTAAAAATGTTTCTTATCCAAAAAAGACCTGCTGCCTGACAACAACTATTGACTTGCTTCATGGGGAAAACATGATCAAAGTAAAACAAGAAACAAGCTCAAGATACATTGCTTAAAGGATTACTGCACAAGTTATGGACCACACATGATAGATTTGCATTCTGTTTAGTTTACAGGTAAAGCCTGCAAAGATGACTGCAAGTCTCCAACAAATGTAATGAGCTTCTTAAAATAATGTAATCCTGTCCTTTATTACAAATACTGTCATATGCATTTCGATACCCAAGGCTTATACGTTATCTAGTTATGTAAGTATTATCTGCATGGCAACAACAGAAAGGCTTTTAATGTTGGCAATTCTTTAACAGTATACTTATTAAAGCTTACTTGCATCTTACAATCTCAGACAAGCTTACCTGATGGTCATTAAAGCATTGCTACTTAAACACAGAGCAACAGGCACTTTCTGAATAATAATAAGCATACATCAACAGTATAAAAATATGACAGAAACCAGAACATTCTGCAAAATCAAGGACAGATGAAAAGCCACTGTAGTACTTGCGTCTACCTTGGATGGGGGGATACCCTGCACATTTACACTGCATAACTGCTCCTTTCCTTGCTTGGACACATCCAGAGTCACTACATGGGGGAGTGGGGTGCAACAAGCATGTCATAACTTGAAATATCTCTGTCTGACTGTGATGGCCCTGACACATTTGTCATACCTCTCAACCTCAGTGCAAGACATCTGGACAAAGCCATACATAGAAGTGGGACAAAGGCCCAAAAATAAGGACAATTTTTAAATATTACTCTTATAAACCTAGAAAGATAATAGAGTAGTAGGTCTTGCATTAGTATGAATTTTCTGAAGGGTATGAAATCTGAAACTCAAACGTCTGTCATTATTTTCCAACTTCACTCTTTAATGATTTGCCACTAATTTGCCAAAAACACAGTTTTATGAAAAATGGACCAAAACTGTGATGCAAAAATAGAAAATAGCCACACAATACAGCTGGGAACTTGTCAAAGAAGGGACACGTTTTAATATTAGTATTGCTAACTTGAGCAGTTGACAAAATAAAAGAATCTACATGCATTTCTGAAATAAAAATAATCTATAACTCTGATTATTACTGTTACTTTTTAATTGTAAACCCTCCACGTTTTCTTCTAAAATTGCCATTTTGCAGAGGAATTATTAGGGGAAGAGCAACATTTTGAGCCAAAATTGGGGACAGTTGAGAGGTTTGGATATGCCTAATTCTATAAAACAATTTATTTGCATGTACCTCTCAACCTGTTAATGCAGGAAATCTGGACAAGGCCAAATATATTGGGGGAACATATAAACAGTACTAAAAATTGCTCTTTTTTAAACTGAGACAGTTGATAGAATATAACAGGACTTGCTTTAGCATGCATTTTTCTGAAGGTTATGAAGTCTGAAACTCAGTGTCTGTCATTATTTAGTGACTTAATTCCTAAATGATTTGCCAGAAAACCACAAATTTTATGAGGAACAAACCAAAAATAAGAAGCAAAAATCTATTAATTCTGTGAAAATCTAGACAGTTGAGAGGTATAGTTCAGCCGGGGCTGTCTTTGAGTTTGCTGCCCTTACCCCTCGCAAAATCATTGTCAAATGGAGCCTCCCCCCTGCAGCCATTCCAATGAATCATTACTTGGCTATTTCACCCCATTTACCATAAACACTAATGTGCATACTGTTTTACCTCTATGATGATTTGGACTTCATTTGAAAGTTTTATTTTGCATTTTCCAGCAGAAACACTAAGACATCTGCTAAACAAAGCAATGCAGTCTCGCAATGAAAACAGACTTAGCATTAAAACTTCTCTGCCCTTGAAACTCACATTCATTGAAACAGCATTGAAACCCACACTCAAAGAAAATACATTTTGCTAGTGGCAGATAAAGATTAACCTTGGGCTGTTTTCAAATCATAGGCCCCTTGCACAGGAAACATACACATGCTCTTTGATACACCTTCCTGATTTAAATTATATTCCTTGTAAAATACAGTACAGTTGTTAGAAGGCATTTTAAATTTATTGTTTTGAACATTTTCCAGTAAACAATGAAACAAAATGCTTGCACCAATAATGACAAGTAACTGCCCAATTCCAAACATTTTCCAGTAAACAATGAAACAAAATGCATGCACCAGTAATGACAAAACTGCCCAGTTCAGAACATTTCCATCATAAAAGTCTACTCAAACTTCTACAGTCCACCAGTATTAGTAAATATGCACAATCTCTGAAGAAGTAAAAGTCATCTAAATAATTCCACATTAAAGACATCTGTAACTAATGAAGAGGTTGCCTCTAGCAAACAACTTTATATTTCACTTTTTCATCTACAAATAAAGTGCCTGTTGCCCTTGAGGAATAAATTGCCTATGTTGCATTAAAAAAATGATAAGCTAGTAATATTGCACAATAGGGAATGGATGGCAAACTGATAACAGGTTATAGTTACTAGGTATCTTTGCCAGAAAGGACTGCAGCATCCACTCCTTTTACAACACAATACAGTATTTGCAATGCAGCTACCTACTGTTGGAGTAGAACCCACATCCTTCTGCATCAAAAGCAAGTATACTACCTGTTGCGCTATTAACAATGCAAGCAGGCACACCATAAGCAGCAATAGACTTTTGTTCCCCTGCAGCTCTCAGCTTCTTGTAAAATCTACTTGACACTCAGCTGTATCTCTGTACTTTGCAGCACAAGAAATCTGGAAAAAGCCAAACTTTACTGGGGGGGGGGGGATACAAAAGCCCAAAAACCAGGGACACATTTTAAACATTGCTTGCATAATGTTGGAAAGTTGCTAGAATAAAATGCTCTGTTACCACCATATATTTCACTGCTAAGTATTGAGCCCAGGACCCTGTGTAAAACAGTCAGACAACCATACCACTATGCCAAAATTACTGTTTTGTGAAAGAGAGGAAGACTGAAACTTAAATGGCTACCATTTAGTGAATTCAGTTTTCACCATAGCTGTCAACCTTTTAGCACAAAACACCTGAACAAAGCCAATAACAGGGGAATACAGCCCCAAAACATATTCAGTGACTTCAGTTCTCACCATAGCTCTCAACTTCTTAGCAACAAACCCGTAGACAAAGCCAGTAATGGGAGAAAATGGCCCCCAAACATATTCAGTGAATTCAGTTCTCACCATAGCTCTCAACCTTAGCACAAAAAACCTGGATGAAGCCAATAATAGGGGAATACAGTCCCAAAAATAGGGACAAATTTCAAATACCCATGTTATAAACTTAGTAAATTGCTAGAATAACAGGTCATGTACTTTCTGAAGAATATGAAGTCTGAAATTCAAATGCCTGTTATTTTTATTTAACATTTGTTAACCAGGAAATTCAGACTTGGAACAAAAGACAATTTTCAGCACAGCAGGGAGAAACACTCCAGACACATGTCTTTGTAAGAGGGGAAGATATGCAGACTCCAGACAGAAAGCACCCCAGCCAAGAATCAAACCAGAGAACCTGTAGCTGTCAGGCAACAATGCTACCAGTGCACCACTGTACTACTGACTTTGCCCGAAACAACAAACATGCAGAAACCACAGATTTTATGAGGAACAGAACAAATATGATGCAAAAATCTGCAAATTGTTTTACAAATGGTGGTGGGTAGGGAATTCAGGCCCTTACTATCTGCACCCAAGGTACAGGGTTCAAGCCTGAGTATTCTCTACCCACCACCATGTGTTCTCTCTAGCCACCAGTATATAGCAACTGGGGCATCACATACACACACACACACACACACACACACACACACACACACACACACACACACACACACACGCACACACACACCAGATCAAAATCTGTTCTTCTGTAGCAACCAGATCAGTCCTGAATACACACCCTACCTCCATAGCAGCAGATTGAAATCCACGTTCATCCTCCATAGCAGCCTGAATCTGTCCTCTGCAGCAGCCCACTCAAGCTATACAGATTGTCCTTCCTCCATAGCAGCCCACGCAAGCTATACTGGTTTCCCCGCGAGATGAGAATAGGCTGGAGCCTGTGAGTGATGCAGTCCAGTGTCCTTCTGGTCTGTGTGGTCATCACCGCACAGACCTCTGGGGCTGCAGGGCAGATATCCCTTTCTTCCCTATCTGGACTGCCTAACACAGCAGTCTGGAGTTCTGTGAGTACCAGGAACTCCAAACACGCATGCGTGGAGTTCCGGGACTCACAATATTTTTTTTATTCTTTTTTTTTTCTTTCTACAGGTGGGAGGGGATTCGCAATTTATTTTTTATTCTTTTCTTTTTTCTTTCTATAGGTGGGGGGGGGCTGCAGTCCTGCAGTCCTATAGCCCGAGCCACCTCTGCAAAACACTGACTTAACAAGAGCTTACTATTTTCGACCGGTAGCTCCTCTTCTGTCATACTGCAGTAATCTATGGTACCTCTGTTGTCATATCCTAGCAAAATCTGATGCTTCTATGTCATATCACAGTAATCTGCGGAGCCTCTTCGATCATATCCCAGTAATCTCTGATACCTTTTCAATCATACTGCAGTAATCTGTGGTACCTTACAGTCATACTTTAGCAATATGTTGTGCCTCTTCTGTCATAATGCAGTAGACTGTGATACTTCTGCTGTCATATCCCAGCAACATATGGGGGTAACCATATGAAATGTCAGGACCACTACATCAAGTCCAGAAATGCGGAGACTGAATGGCCAAAAGATCGTACTTACGTACACCAAGTCCAAGATGTCATTTCTCGGAATATTTCCTTTTCTCCAAGGTATGGCAATCTCACTTGGTACATATAAGTTTAGGGGGTGTGGGGAGGCTTGCTCCCCCACATGGGGGGGTGCAGGGGAGCTTGCCCCCCAGCAAAAAGAAGTTTTAAGGAGAAGAAAGACTTTTGAGATTTTTTTCTCCTGTGTTTTCAGTCCTTTTTTTTGGTACTCGGCATTTCAAGTGCTGACATTTCAACAAGGACCTGTCTGAGGTGTGTCTTTCATATCGCAGTAACCTGTGGTACCACTGTTGTCATAGTTCAGTAATTTATGGTGTCTCTTCTGTCATATCCCTGTGATCCATGCTGCTTACTCTGTTACATCCCAGTAATCTCTGGGGCCTCTTCCATTACAGCCAAGTAACCTACAAGTCTGTGTGCAATCTGTGCTTCCTCTGTCATATCCCAGTAATATGTGGTACCTCTTCCATCATATCTCGGTAATATGTGGTATCGCCTCCATCATATGCCAGTAATATGTGATACCTCCATCATTACAGCCCAGCAATTTGTGGTGCTGCTTCTGTCACAGCCCAGTAGTCTTTGGTGCTACCTATGTTACATCCCACTAATCTATGATGTCTCTTGTGTCATATCCCAGTGATCCATGGTGCTTACTCTGTTGCATCCTAGTAATCTCTGGTGTCTTTTCCATCTTATCACAGTAATGTGTGGTGCCTCTTCTGTCATTTCAAATTAATCTGCCAGTCTTTCCTGCTACACGTTTACATCACTTATTTACATTTAGGACTTCTGCTACAACTTTAATGTAAAAGATTGTGAACAATCTCATTATACGTAAGTTCAAACACTTAAATCTGAATTTATGTGCAGCGAGGATTCTAGTGTATATTTAAATTTTTAGAATAACAGTAATTCAGTGTTCTATACTTCATGATGAACTTGTACAAAGACAATTTAGCACTTGCACAATATTTTTATTTAGAACTATGTAAGCACTGGATTTTGTGTAGATTGCAAAGTCTCTCAATTGCTAACCTTTTTAGAAGTGCTAAGGTGTACTGAGTTCAGGGCCACTGACAGGCTGTCATTATTCTTAATTGATTACATGTCACATAGTAATTAAAGCACCTGTACAGTTTTGTCAGAAAAGGTCTGAGTAAGAGGTGGAATGTGATGGCATGCAATCTGTTTGCAAAAATATTTTCCTGTAGCGTTTGTAGCAAACAGAATAGCTGCATATTCTGAAGTCATTCTTTCTTGCACTATCCTCAAAAGGTTCAGTGGCATGTGGTGTTACTTATTTTGTTTATCTGAGATGTATCTGTAATTATTACTTTACTTAAATAGGTTATTTTGGTTAAGGTGATAAGTATGAAAGATGTGCTAAAGACAAGAGTGAGAATGCAGCTACCTAACATTATATATTAAAACACTTCTGTGCACATCACGCCAACAGGAACAGGATTGTTATAAGACATTATTTAAGACTGCCTGATAAAGATTAAGATAACTGCAGTGACCTATTGAAAAGTGTTTATCCGTACAACAGGAACCCTAAAGTGGAGATATTACTGGAAACATGAACTGAAAAGCTTATGAAAGTGAGCCAAATAACAGGACAATTTAAAGTCAAATCTACTGTATTCTGGTGATGCTATTTTGACTATACATGCGTAATCCAAACGCAGGAATGGCAGTTCTCAAAGCTTCACTAATTTGTTACTAAACACATTATAATGCTAATGTATTCTAGAGATGTTTAAGACACACACACAATCTATGTGAATTCTCTGTAATATGGGGATGAATGCAGGACAATTACCAGATATTCTTAAGCTTCTTCTTCTGAAGAGTTCTTAATTTTCAAATATTTGTCAAGACTTCCTTTCCATGTGTTTTGTGTCACTTTGACTATCTACTACCTGCCAATGCCCCTCTTCAATATCTAAGTCACCTTGCCCCAGCTACCCAGCTTGCCCTCCGGAGTATGGCCACCAACCCCCAGGCTCCAGAAGTGTGACTGTTTTAGAGGAGTGTAGGTTTCTAGTGCACCATCAATGCTGCTGCTCATAGGGATTTTACTTGCCGTACCATAAACATTCTCAAGGGGCCAGAGGTGTAGTAAGATGTAACACACAAGTGTGCATGCTCTTCTGAATGTAGTGCAAACATGTCTGCTGGCCCTGTCTAACTTCAAAGCCATTCATATTGTACAATGGTCTCAGGCATCCACCAGACAGTGGTACAGTGAGTTGTCCCTCTGCTACCCTGGGGGTAGACGAGCTACTCATCATGGTATCTTCCAGATGTTTTTTGCTATCCCAAGTCACTAAATGAGCCCAGTATGTCAACATCACAGGCAGATGTCTTGAACCTGTGCATTAAAAAAAAAAGTTATGCACTCACCATAATGTTCCATAAGTGTTGTATATTTTCATTCTTCCTCAGTTGATGGGTTTGAATCTGAGACTTGGATCCGAATCGGCCACTTCTACCAGATCTTCGGATCAAAAACTGGAGTTCTTCCATTTACCCATAATGCAATGCCCACCTAACATACCTCAAATTGAGTATGCTGTTCCTAGATATAAAGGGACTAACTGTTAAAGAAGTTAGAAGACAAAAAAGAAAAGGGAAGCTGGAGCTCAAACAAGGAACAAAGGTTCCTAAAAAAACTCTTGGGACTTTCTAGAATCAAAGGGATGGGGCAGGCTGGTGCGATGTTGAGGAAGAATAAAAATGGAAAACACAGATGGAACATTATGGTGAGTACATAACCTTTTTATCTGATGTTGTCCTTTTTATTCAAAGCTCTTGACCAAAAATCTGAAGAGACTGCCACAGACCTTGTGGAGTGAGTTCTTGGAGGCTTAGGCAAGGTTAAGGTAAGGGAGGGGAGGGTGGCCTAATGGTTAAGGTGTTTGCCTTACAAACACAAGGTGCAGGGTTTGAGTTTCACAAGAGATAATTGGCTAGGCTTAAAATGTCTCACAAGGACAGTTAGCTTAGTACTAACCTATAAACCTATAATCCTTTTTTTACTACAGACAAAGGAGATACACTCAGTTAACCATTTGGTCAGTGTAACTTTAGAAACTGGCTTGCACAATCTGTTAGGAAAGAAGGAAATAAACTGGTCAGTTTTCCTGAAGTCCTTGGTTCTATGGTGATAAAAATGAAGTTGTTTACGCACATCCAATAGAACATATATTCTCACTGATTTGAAAAGTTTGGAAAGAAAACTGGGAGATTAATGACCTGATATATGTTTATCTCAGAAGCTACCTTAGGCAAAAAAGAGGGGCTGGTACACAAGGATACCCAGTCTTTGTGGAAAACCAGGTAAGGACATTTAGAAGACAGAGCCTGGAGTTCAGATACACATCCAGCTGATGTGATAGTGACCAGAGAAATGCTTTTCTAGGACAAACAATTTTTAGATCTGCCCTGGCTGATGGTTCAAAAGGAGTTTGGGTTAAGGTCTGAAATACAATAGTTAAATCCCAAAGAGGAGTAAGATCCTTTAACAGAGGTCTAAGTAAAAAGACTCCTTTGAGAAAGGCTTTACATAGTTCAGAAGAAGCTAAGGTAGAGTTATTGTCATCAAGGTGAAAGTTAGAAATGGCAGCCAACTGGGCATTAATAGTGCCTTCATTGAAAACTGAAGCTAAAAATTCAAGAATAGATGGTGCAGGTGCTGAAAGGGGGTCCAGATCCCTGCCTAGGGACCAGAATACAAATCTCTTCCATTTAATTTTGTAGATCCTTCTAGTAGAAGCTTTTTGAGAATATAACAAGATATGACTGACTGGGGAGGAGAGCCTGGGCTGTCCAGCAATCAACGGCATTGGAGAAACCATGTGTTCAGTCTGAGGCTTGATGAGTCATCCCCATTGGATGAGACAAGAGGTCTGGAGTTGGATCCAGTATCCTGGACAACTGTGGAAAGTAAGGCCACAGGAAGAGGAACCAAATCTGATGAGGTCAGAAGGGAGCAATGAGTACTGTGCTCGTCAACCGGAATGCTTTCTGTAGAAATTTGGGAATGAGAGGAAGCAGTGGGTAAGCATAAAGGAGACCAGAGGGCCAATCGTGGACTAGAACATCTCTTGGCGACTCCCTCACTGGAGGGATCAGGGCAAAGAATCTGCTGCCCTTGTTGTTTAGAGGAGATGCGAAGAGATTGCAGCATGTCTGGTCCCCCGACGGAAAATTCTCTCTGCCACGTTTACATTGAGAGACCACTTGTGACACATCAGAATGGAATTGCTTAGTTTGTCTGCAATCACGCTAGATTTCCCTGGAATGTTCATTGCTATCAGAAAGTGACTAGAATATATCGCACACTGCAACACTCTCATTGTTTCTCCACAAAGCAGATAACAATTAGTTCCTCTCTGTTTGTTGATGTACCAGACCACTGACATATTGTTCTGAACAGCAACTGTCCTGGATGAGAGAACATCATAAAAGGTATGCAATGCTAGGAGAACTGCTCCCATTTCCAGGACATTGATATGTGTCTTGGCCTCTTCAGGGGATCACTTACCTTGAACTGTCTTCCCAAGTAGTGACCCCCCCCAACCCCAGTTGGGAGGTGCCCGTGGTTGCAGGCAGGAGAAGAACAAATAGACAACCTTCAGAGAATTTGTTTGAATGAATCCACCAAAGACTATACGTATTCACATGTAAATCCTGGCTGGAGGAATGAGGGTGATAGCAGCTGCCATGGCTCCCAAGGCTTTTAAAATCAGTCACACTGGAAGAGAAAACATTTGAATTACTTTTCTGAGCTGGGACCTCAGTGTCTGGATACAAACAAGAAGAAGGGAGGCTATCTGACTCACTGTGTCCAGATTAGCACCTTTAAACACCAGACTCTGCAGAGTTGTGTGTTGTGATTTACTGTACTTGACTGTGATGCCTAGATGGATGCACAAATGGAGCAAGCAGTCTCTTGCTTGTAGGAGTTTATGCCAGGTTGTGGCTGATTGGACCCAGTCATCTAAATATGGAAACACTCAGAATCCCAGAAGTCTCAAGGGAGCTTTGACTACTGCCATGTATTTGGCGAACACCTCTGGGGTTATGGTGAGAACACCTCTGGGGTTATGGTGAGAACAAAGGGCAGTGCTCTGAACTGGTAATGACTGGTGTCCAGTCGGAAGCACAGATATCTTCTGGAGTGTCTGCTCATTTTGATGTGCACATCTTGAAGATCTATCAAGACCATCCAATCATTCTTTTGCAGCATAGACAAAATGTACTGAACCATTACCATCTGGAACCTTGAATATTGCACAAACTAATTAAGTTTGCTGATATCCAGAATTGCTCTCAAGTCCCTTGTCTATTTTGGCACCAAGAAGAATCTTGATTAGGTTCCAGATTATCTCTGATCTGGGGGAACCTCTTGGATGACTCTTTTTTTTTCTAGCAGCTTTTTTTATTTCTAATGCTGCTGCTTCCCTCTGACTGGGTGAAACAAGGGAAATTCTTTTTATTTTTGTAGGAGGGATTTGGGAAAATGATATGATATAACCTATGGATATAATTCTTTGTACCCAGGAATCTTTTGTTATAGATCCCCAGGCTCTTTGGTGGAGAGACAAGCATCTCCAGAGTGCCTCCACAGGGTAACAGTCAGGGCTGCCTTCAGGAGCACTGGTAGGGCTTATCCAAGAAGGAATTCCAGAAGCCCTGGCTCTATGGGCCACCTCTATCACAGGAATGGCGTTTTCCTTTTGAGTCCCCCCCTCTCTCTGGGGGAACTATCTCCATGTGAGTCTTGAAAAAGACTCTGGGATTTGCAAAATCAAATTTCTCTATCTCCCCACTGATTCCTTAAGAATAATCTTTGAGGAGTTGAAAAACATATGCCTACGGCAGACAGGGTTTTTCCCTCTTGCTCACATCTGGAGAACATGCCCTTTTACCATAAGGCCAAATAAAGAAAATCCATCAAAGGGAGTATTGATGAAGTAAGACGCCACAAAATCACACAGTCACATCCAGACATGTTTACTAATGGCTATGCCTGAACCCACTGTCCATGAGGTACCTTCCACTGCATGGCAGATCAGCCTCATGGACATATTAGACATTAACTGGAGGATGGCCAGTTGCGAGGAGATGTTATTTTGGCCCTCGGCAGACAAGGACCCAGAAAGAGATTTGGAAGGCTCTTTGATCAAATCTCTTTGTAATGTTGTAAATTGTGGCAAGTAATTCAGTGACTCGAGTGAAAGGTTGCTGATGCATACACATGCTTACTAAATCTGTCCAATGCCCTGGACTCCTTATTAGGAGGATGGAGAGAACCCTTCTGCTCTGCAACCTCTTTTTTTGGTGGCTACCACCACAACCATTGCATCAACCAGGACCCCTTTGCTCCAGTGTGCTTTGTTCTTAGCAGGAGCTAAACTTTTATCAGGTAGTTTAGGGATCAGCTCTACAGTATCTGGCTCCTTCCACACTCAGCAAGGAACAATATCTATAAGTTTGTTGGCTGGGGGTGTCACTCAAGAAGTAGTCAGGCCAGACCCAAAAGCCTCCAGGAACACCGCTTCCTCCTGGGAGGGGGTATAAGAGGGCCAACCACCTTTTTGTTTCAGGAGCTCTAAGGTGTATCCAAAGGAGACGTCTTCAGATGGAGATCTGGGGATCTCTCCCCTTCACCAAAATCAGTGTCCTCCCTGAGAGATTCCTGAGGGGAATCTAGGTGTCTCCTTTTACACAGCCTCTTTTGAGGGACTTCCTCAGTGGTGTGGTCTAGAGGAGTATCACAAGAGATTAGGATGCCCTGAGGGATCAACTGGAAACTTGATCAGGGTGGCTGTCACAGCAGAATGGATGAATCAGGCTCAGAGCAGTGAACTGAAGCAGGCAAAGTTGTCTAATCTGAGGAAGGCAGGGATGTCCTTTCTGTAGACAAACAGAAGGCCCTCAACAGAATCTCAAAGGCAGAATGCCTGGGGGAAAACAGAAGTTGACAGCAAATGAGCAGATAATTCTCAGACTGTTGACTCCTGCAACCTCACAAGCACTCCACCTGAGGAAGCAGACTAGAGCTGTCTAGTGCTAAAGCCCCGATGGGAAAAGATGGTTCTGAGATCTTCGGAGTTGATCCCAACACCCAGGACACAAAGCTGACAATCTGGCTCCGAGAGCCCTCAGTCTATGAAAGGCACGGAGCCAGACAACTCAGTAATGTTACAGGAGTCAAAGAACAGAAAGTCTTTGCATCCGATGATAGCAAAACAGTGGGACGGATCAGAGACGGAGAGAAAAAGGGGGAAGTTGACAAAGGTCAGGTAATGCCACTTTTTAAACTTGATAGGTTTGTTAGTCATGAATACAAAAGGAAGAAACTATTTAAACTGTAAATAAAGATTTTTTTATTTAAAAGAAGAAGACTAAAAGAAACAGAAAGAACTACCAACAATGGGAGTGTAAAGGGTACTCTAAAGACTAAGTATAAGTTTTGAAATAAGAGAGTACCAACGATGGCACTTTAGAGAAGTACAGATAAATCAGTAGCTAAAGAAACAGGAATATGCTAAAAGATACTGCAAAACTGGTAGCGAACATATGAGAAACAAGAGAGTAGATCAAATATATTGGAGATGTAGAGAAGCTAGTGGTACCTGGATGCACATCTTTTGGGACTGCAAGCTGCTGCACAGTTTTAGGGCAGGATTTAATCATTTAGTGAAAGTGCTAATAGATGATACTACACAAATTACTTCAAAATTATTTTTGCTAGGATATCAGGAAGGAATACCGAAAGAGAGAAAGGCCTTGATACGTTTACTTATGGCAGTAAGTAAAAAAATAATAATGAGAAAATGAAAAAGGAAGGAATACCAACAGTGCAGGAAGTAACGGATCTTATGAAACAAATAAAGGAGGGGAAGGAAAAGGATGGGGGAATGAATGGTGATATGAAATGGAAGGGAAAAAATGAAATAATTGGCAGGAGGGGATATCTACAGATAGGTAAATAAGTTTTGAAACGGCTTGTAAGACATCAATGAGAAATTAAATAAAGGATTAAACGTGGTTGGGGGTAGAGTTCTGAAAAGCTGTATATAGATTATTGTTCTTTATTTCTGCTGGCGGACTAAATAGGAATAGAGGAAAAATTAAACCAATAACAGCTTATCTGTTAAAGTAAAAGATTACACATGGTGTAAGAATATTTTGAACTTGGACAGAACTATCAGTATTAGGCCAAATCCTAATGTTAATTAGATAATGAAAGGTAGACAATAAAATACTAATTATCAAAGTAAAATATAAGTTCACCATGCATGACGACTGTATAGTATTAATAGAGATGATTATGGCAAAGGAAATGAAGGTTATAAGCAAAATAAATAAATAAATACATACATACATGCATAAATAAAGTTCCTGAAATATAACTCACGAAAGTTTGAATTTAACTCCCAAAGCTCAATAGCAACAGGATCATTGTCCGAAGCTGAATGGCAACAAATGAGATCTGAGGTATGTTAGGTTAGCAGGGAGGAGCTCTTGAGTTTTGGATCTGAAGACCTGGTAGAAGTGGCTGAGTCAGATCAGAGTCTCGGATCTGAACCCATCACTTGAGGAATGACTGAAAACGACAACATCAGATTGTCTGTTAACACTCAGCAGCTAGAATAATTTCTTAATTATAAAAGGGCTTATCTTTCATAACAGCATAAAGCAATAAACTTCCCTCACCTTTTAGTCCTGGTGAATTATCTGAAAGATCTAAGTAGATGGTATATGGGCGTCCTCAGGTTTGATACACCTTTTAAACTCACCCTGCTTTTAAATCAGGTAGTCTTCACAGTACAACTATGTGAGGTACCCACAACAAGCAGAGCTCTCTATAAGACAGTCTTGGTAGATTAAGTCCATTGGGCTTCAACGCAACAAAATCAGTCATCTAAACTTTTTGTTCAGCAGTCAAGGGATCAAAATGACAAAGTTTAATACCTGTCTAGAACTAGTACTTGGATAGCATAACAACCCACTGGTTAAGGTTTCTGTTTCACACCTCCACGGCCTAGGGTTTAGTCTTCTGTATACAGTCTGGATGCCCCCCCCCCCCCCCCCGAAGACTGCAGGTTTTAACTGGGTACTCCTGTTTCTTCCTAATATCCAGAAGCATATCAACTGATTGTCTACTCCTGTTTCTTCCTACTACCAAGAAGCATATCAACTGATTGTCTACTCCTGTTTCTTCCTACTATCCAGAAGCATATCAATTGATTGTCTGCTCTAAATGTCTGTATGCACTGCATTTCCTCGCCTCTTAGTTCAAATCATGGAAGAAAAGAGTCTGGGAAGAGATTAGTTCACTTATTCAGTTAGCAGCTGAGCAAATTAAATTAAAGTAGTACATAACACCAGCAAGAACGGGACTTGAATAAAGCCAGCATTACTCCATTGCCATCTTCCTTTCTTTACGTGACAAGCTGATTAAACTTCAAAGTATCACAGTATTACGGTAGAATACTAGGTTAACCACCCTGAAAGGCATTTTTAAACTTTGCCTTTCTACTCAATAAAATTAGAAAAGTACTAGCCTCATAGATTTTGTTGGGGGATATATATGACTTGGGTATGTTTGCTCGAGCATTTACAAGCTTTTTTTCCTCTAATAGAGAGACAGGTGCCAAACCAAGAGTACATTTATGGTTCGTCATCCACCAATCCAAGTTTTACTTGAATCAGTGCAGGAAAGAGCTCTGCTTCACATTGATGGGAAGACTGTTCCAGAGATGGGGCAGCCTCTGAGACACATATCTGTTCCTCCAGCATGTCTTATCTATGTTGCAGATGACATTTAGGTCCCTGGATCGGGTGTCTCTGTTGCTATTTGTTTTACAGATGCACAACAGATCTATTAATGCAGTATCAGAGGATGCTTTGTAGGCCAGGCACAGGTCACCTCTCAGCAGCCTGTAGGAGACTAAGCCAGCCTGCACAAGACTTGTTTTCTACACCATCTATTCTTTTTGTGAGGACCAACTGGGGACACTCTAGTTGTTGCATATGCCTAGATGAGTACATACTGAAAGGGGCACAGTAATCAGTGATTGGTCTTATGAGGGCAGAGTACAATGAAGCGATGACATCTTTGAATCTAGATGCCATACCCTTGCTTGTATGTTGTGCAACACATAATGATTTCCTTACTACAGTAAACACATAATGGTCAAAGGTCAAGTTGCTGTCTACATGTGTTCCCAAATCATTGACTACTGGGACTTCTATTAGAGGTGTATTATCAATGTAGTAATATGCAGGGGTGGCTATCTTTCTGAAAGCTACTTACCACTATGCACTTCTTAGCATTGAGTTTTAGACCATGACTCTGGCACCAGTTATCTGTCTGTATCAGGCCTTCCTGGAGTATTTGTGTCTTGGGGGAATCAATGACTGCACCTAATTTGCAATTGACTGCAAACCTGGTCATCCCTTAGGCCTTTGTCGTTAGCTTGGACTTCACAGAAATAGATGCTAAACTGGAGAAGCCCCAGCAGTGAGTCCTGAGGCACTCCATTAGTGACTGGCCTTTTCGTGGAGGTAGATTCCCCTATTCTAAATTCCTGTGTCCTATCTGTGCATCAGCTGGATATCCAGAGGGTGATACAGTGGTTTATACCTAATTTAGTGAGCTTGTCTACAATGCAAAAGTGGCGTATTGTGTTACATGATTTGGTCAGGTTGAGGTAGGCAGTATGCATTATTTTGCTCCTGTCCACTGTTTTGTGATGATCTCAAAGAAGTCCAGTAGGTTGTGTGGGCATGACCTGCCCTTAATGAATCCAAACTGAGATGGACCCAATGTTTGTAAGTTTCCTATGTCTTCATTTAGCAAATCCATTATTCTTTCTATAGCTTTACATATTTTGCTAGTCAGGCTTGGGTCTATTGCACTTCACTGTATTTTTAAATGGTCGAAATTCACATGGTTGAGACCATATGATCAACAATTTAAAATGCTGAAGAACAACTACAGAAAACAAACAGTGTTGCAGAGATTGCATTACAGTGGGAATCAGGGAATGTGCCCTTTCGCCACTGTAGTGTGATACTGGAACTACTAGATGATATTATTAGCAGGGGGTGAGTGGGTACCAGAGGGCTTGCCCCATGCAAAAAAAAACATTTTTTGGTTATTGTTTTTTGACAGTTTAAACTGTCCATCATATGGTCTCAAATGTGTGGTTTTCAACACTTTAAAACGTTGACAAGGTGAAACCAATCCATCAGGCTAATGGGTCGATAGTTTCCCAGTTACATGGATGGCCTGCCCTTGTGCAGAGGAATTTCTGTTGCAGTTCTCCATTTGACATATAGCGTGTTTAGACGCTGTGGATAAATACTGATGCTACTGGACCCAATAGTTCATGCCTCATGCTATTAAGGAGGCACCCTAGGGTATTATCCAAGCCCACTGATAAGGTGGTCTTATTATAGGAGAGTACCTTGGCTACCTGTTCTCTAGTGAAAGCTGTGGGGAGTGATAGCTTTTTCCTGAGGGGTGCCTGTGGGGGGGGGGTTAAAACTGAAGTTAACTTTGTTAACCGGTAGATTTGCAGCATCTTCTGGTTTCATACAGGTGGCACTATCAGCAGTTTGGTGGATTGATCTGTATTGCCTTTGAGATTGCCGACATAGCTGAAGAAAGCTATGCATTTGTCTTTGGCCTGGGTGGCTATTTTTACTTCAAATATGGCTGTAGTAGACTTGATTAGCTTCTAAGTTGCTTGTTAAGATTGATAAGGGAGTTATTGATAGGCATTGTTCCTCCTTATTTTGTATCACATTTCTTAACTATTTTATTTATTTATTTATTTGCAGCTGGTTTACCAGGATAGTCCATTGGGCCAATAAGAACCCGTTTTCAATGGAGTCCTGGGGAGAAAAGCTCCAAAACAAAGGTTACAAAAAGATTACAGCAGTTTACAATTTCAATCATTTGTAGGTTAAAGACAAAGCTTTAAAACAGCGGTAACAAAAAGATTACAGCAGTTTACAATTTCAGTCATTTGTGGGTTCAAGACAAAACAAAGATTAAGCAGTTACAATGCAATTTTAGGTTTCATTTTGTAGAAAGCCAAGATTTAAGCAGGTGCAATAAAAATTTTTAGGTTAAATTTTGTAGAAAAATAAAGCATTGCTGTAGTAAATATATAGTTTCTTGAGTGGAATAGTAGGATTAGAGAATTATAAGATGTCATTACAGTTGTCTTATTATTTGGTGTCTGGTAATATATGATATAGTTGCCTGTAGGAAGTGGAGAATAGGCTATGAGGGGTGGGAGCAGGAGCATTCCCATGAGGATGTTAAATGTGAGTGCAGTGATTTTTTAAAAGCAGGGAGGTTGGTGGTGATACGGATGGAGGGAGTTCCATAGGCGTGTCAGGGCAAAGGACAGGAGGTTTTGTCCTGGAGAGTGAAGGGGTTTGTACAGCTCTATTAGGTTTTGGTTATTAGATCTTAGTAGTCTTTGTGGCAGGTGCATTTTAAAGGTAGAGCTGAGAGAGGGACAGAGGGAGGGATGAAGAATTAGTTTGTGAACAAAAGTGAGCTGAGTATAGGAGAAATAGTTGGGAAGCTCTAGCCAGTTATGGTTGTGGAGAGATGCACAGGGATGGGTAGATGATTTGTGGCTAGTGGCAAATTTGGCAATTTTATTATAACAAGAGGACAGTTTTGTTTTGAGAGATGATTGTAGGTTTGTTAGGAGAGGGGCACCATAAAGGAGGGAAGGGATGAGGAATGTAGTAGTGAGAGTGAGCTTAGTAGATGTAGAGAGGAATTGATTGTGTCGGTAGAGCATGCCAAGTTTTGGTGGTTTTTTTTATGTTTAGTTGTAGGTGGCTATTGAATTTAAGCTGGCCATCAATCTGGACTCCTAGTAGTTTGGTTTCAGATACCAGTTCAAGAGGTGTGTTATTCTGGCTAGTGATGGAGAATAGTTTTCTATCAATGGTGTTGGTTTTGAGGGGGTAAATACCATAAGTTTGGTTTTTGATGCATTGAGTGCTAGATGATTATCCTTCATCCACTGTTCTGTGGTATAGAAGGCGTCTTGAGTCAGTTTTAAGAGAGTGGGGATGGATGTGGCTGCACAGATAATTGTAGAATCATCTGCATATTGAATAAGTTTAGCATGAGGAATTGAGTGGAAGAAATTATTTATGAATATATTGAAGAGGAGAGGACTCAAAATGGAACCTTGGGAGACACTAGTGGGTGTGTTAAGGAAAGAGCAGATGGCTTTTTTCCACTTGACAGCTTGTTGCCTTTTGGACAGATAGCTGGCGAACCAATTGAGAGAGGAAGGGGACAGGTTTAGGTTAGATAGTTTAGTTAGGAGAAGGTTGTGAGAGATAGTATCAAAGGCCTTAGAGAGGTCAAGAAAGAGGGTAGATACAGTAGAGCCAGAATCTCTGGCTTTATTTACAGTTTCCAGGAAGGAAAGGAGGGCAGTCATGGTGCTGTGACCGGGTCTGAATCCGTGTTGTGTGGAAGTTAGTAAGTTATTATCTAAGAGATAGGGAAGGAGTTGAAGTTGGATACATTTCTCTAGGAGTTTTGATATAGGAGAGAGGATGGCGATGGGACGAAAGTTAGTAATATTGTTATTATTGCCTCTTTTGTGCAGGGGAATGATGAAAGCCCTTTTCCAGAGTTTGGGTACAAGACCTTCTTGAAAAGAGTGATTGATTAGGATGCTGATGGGGAAGGCAATGGCTTCGGCAGCTATGCTGAGGAAGGATGAGGGAATGTTATCGGGGGCATTGGAGCATGGTTTTAGCTTTTGCAGTAGTTTTCTTATGGTAGAAGTAGGAATGGGTTTTAGGGAGAATGGTGGGAGTTGAGGGACTGGAGATGAAGGTGGTGACAAGAGGGGGGATGCAGAAGTAGGGGGTGAGGTGTTATTAGAGAAGGATGAGGTTAGTTTGGAAATAGAGTCTATGAAAAAAGAGTTGAATTGGGTAGCCAGAACTATATCTAGTGCATTTGGGTCTGGGCTTGGGTTTTCTGCTGAGCCAGGTTTTAGGAGGGCAGCGATGCCTTTCCAGAATTTTTGAGGATTGGTTTTGCAGTTGTTTTGGAGTAAAGAGAAGTAATTCTGTCGATCTGCTGTGATAAGCTTTTTAACGGTATTGCGAAGTGTTTTCAATTCATTAAGGGTGGTGGGAGTTTTGTTTCTTTGGTAATGTGCCCAGGTTTTGTCTCTAAGTCGCATGGCAGTTAGTGTGTTTTTTGTTAGCCAGGGGGCGGTATTGTTTCTTATTCTTTTGGTTTTTATAGGGGCAAAACTATCCAGCAGTTTTAGGAAAGTTGTATTGAAGTGTGCAACAGCATTATCCAGGGTAGAGGTTTTAGGGGGTTCCAATTTATTGATTTTAGGGAGTCTGAGAAGGTTATTGGGTTGAAGTTTTTTAGGTAGCGAGTGCTAATGTAATTATGAGTTACTTGTAATGGAGATGGAAGACGTCTGGTGAAAATTGGAAGGTGGTCACTGAGGGAATCAGGAAGAGTTCCACTATCAGTGTAGTAGTGGGGGTGAGAGACTAAGATCCAGTCTAGGGTACTGCCACTAGAGAAGTCTTTAGAGGGCCTGGTAGTGAGGTTGATGAGCCGAGAGTACTTGTATAGGTTGATGTTTAGGGTGTGTGTAGGGGAATGAATGAAAGACCAATTAATATTTGTGTCTCCCATGATAATAGTTTCATTACTGATATTGGTAGAAAGCCAGGATAGCATATCCTCAAGTACTGAGATATTGTCTCCAGGGGGGATGTAAAGTGAGGCTATGCACATGTGTTTGTGTTTATTTAATTGAAATAGAGCTAGTACTAATTCTGCATTGGAGAAGTGAGGAATGGGTTTGCTATAGGGAGTAATGGATAGGGTGAATGAGTAGAGTAGAGCTACCCCACCACCCTTTTTGTGGGCCCTGTCTTTTCTGATGATAGAGTAGTTTGGTGGTACTATTTCAGCATCTTTTATATGAGGTTTTAACCAGGTTTCAGAAATAGTTAAGATGTCAGGTTTGTTGTGGAGAAGCCAGACATGGAGGTTGGGGATTTTGTTAGCTATGCTTTGGGCATTTAGATAAGCTAATAGGATGGATTTAGATGTAGGGGAAGTGGTGTTAGGGTGTATATCTCCAGATAGAAGTATGGTTGTTAGGTGTTGGATTATGCTGATGAGGTGTTTGGATTGCCTTGTTTGTATGTTGTATATTGTCAGGTTTGTCTGGATATTGGAGGTTAGAGAGGGGCTAAAGAGTTTAGAAGTAGAGCTTAGTTTGTAATGAAATAATAGATGGATGTTAATGGGATACAGTCCAGGGGAGATTGTGGCAAATGAGTGTAAGTGAGTTGAAGGGAGTGAGCTGGTTGTGTGAAGTAATGGTGTGTGATTTGTGGAGTTGGGCTGGGTAAGGTAGGGGATATAAGTAAGGTTCAGAAGTAGTAGTAGTTGTTGGACTGAGAATGATATAAGTTTTGTAAGCATGTTGAGGCTTTGATAAAGTAGAATATGTAGTGTAGGGAGAAGGGTTAGAAATAGATATTGTGTTGTTAAATATGAAGGGAGGTGTGAGGAGATTGATTATAGGGGGAGGGGGTAGGAATAAGATGGTGGTGAAAGGGGAGGGGTGTAATAGGTAGAGAGGAAGTAGGAGTGGTTAGGGAAAGGGGAGGGGGTGTAATAGGTAGAGAGAAAGTAGGAGTGGTTAAGTGAGGATAAATGTAGATGCACTGGGGGTGGGTGGGATTTTAAAGTACCAAACACTGAAAACAAATAGTCTGAGTACATTACAGCTATTCAGAGTTACATCCAGAGATTATGGAAGCACTCCAGTAAAATGGGTAGTGTGAGGATATCTACATTGCTGTGGAATTGCAGCCTTCAAAATTCTTTTTTGGGGAGGACTCTTTTAGTAGCTTAACGAACAGCAAAATGCCAAGAAGTCTTCTTTTTCTGGTGTACTGTGAATCTAAGGTGGAGGAAAACAGATATAAGACTACACTACCCAATCAAGTCTGGCTTCTGCACTGGGTAATTAATTTATAATCCTATGTAAATATTTTTGAAAGAGGCTCATATTGCAACTTCACATAACGCCAAGCAGAAACATTTTTTAAAATATACAGAAGTGCCAGTCACTCTGGTGGAATGCACACTTAATATTCCTGAAAATGAATTTATATTTGCTCTAAAAGAAGGGAATACAATGGGCATGAAATTTTAAAGGGAGCTTCTCAGTAACTTGGAGGGTTTGCTTGCTTTTAAAAGAAAAACTAAAACAGTTAGTAAAAAGGTCGCACAGAAAAATCAATTGGTTAAAAAGCACAAAAAGAAAAATCTAGCAAAACTAGACTTTCTACTGTGTGATACCTTAAACCTCTTGTATCAGGGGCAACATGGGATATATCCAAATTACCCTTTAAGAATATCAGGTGTTTCAGCTAAATGGCAATTCTTAATGTCCATGACTTTTTCTTTTACTTATAAGTCTATTTATGGACAATTTTAGGCCAATAAAGCTAAACCCTCTAGCTGTGGACATGCATGTTTTTGCTTTCTTATGGGATTAACAGCACACAATAAGAGGAATTTTTGACTTATTGAAACATAGGGCTGTCATACCCAAATGATATCCATAAACATTAAGGTGTTTACAAAATATCCCAACTAACAAACTAAAACAATGAATAAAAAGGTCACACAGAAAAACCAATTGGTTAAAAAACACAAAAAGAAAAATCTAGCAAAGCTAGACTTTCTACTGTGTGATACCTTAAACCTCTTGTATCAGAGGCAACATGGAATAAAAAGTCATGGACATTCAGAATTGCTATTTAGCTGAAACATTTGATATCCTTAAAGGGTAATTTGCATATATCCCATGTTGCCTCTGATACAAGAGGTTTAAAGTATCACACAGTACAAAGTCTAGCTTTGCTAGATTTTTCTTTTTGCTTTGCAAAAGAACCAAAAGGATTATCTGCTTACCTAATACCTTTAGTCCTCTCCAGAGTAAAAGGCTTATGGAGATCCAAGGTATGAAAAAAATCTCTCATTCTTGCTCTTTTCTGGGATAAATGCTAGTAATATATGTAACCAGGTTCAGACAGACTGAAGGAACATTCTAAGGCAAGAAGGAAGGAATAATGCTGAGAAAGTACAGTTGAATGAGAAGCCCATTTTATCAAACAATTGATTCACCTTTCTTATCACAGTATAAATGTGTAGGTTATACAGACCACAATGTCCATCAACCTTCTTTCCACCCCCCCCCACCCCCAGTCAATGGCCATTCCTAAACATCGACCCCTTAGTTTGCTGGATCTGTTAGTCAGGAAAGCACAAGTTAGACACATATAGCTGAAAAATTCAAATCTTGGAGCCAAACCCAAAGGACATGAACAGCACTGACAAATCACACCTTCTCAACACAGCAGAAACAATACATGGAGTCACAACCACAGTCCACCAGAGGTTTACAAAAATAATTAATCCTTATTATGTTTCTATGTAAAAGTAGTAAGCTGCTGGGCTGGCTCTCAGAAATCAAGCCACAAGTATCATGGTGACTGATATCAAGCTTCATCAGTACAGCCACAAACAAAATATCATTCGGACAATGAAGAGACTTATATGGTAACTAGTTACAGGGGAATTATATGGAGCCAAGATGTAAGACAATGAAAAGAGCATATGATACTCATTATAAGACAATGAAGAGAATATATAGTATTTAGTTATATGACAGCAGAGAGAGTATATGTTACTTAGTTTTAGGAGAGTGGAGAGAAAGTACTGCTGTGTACACTTACTATAAATGTAGATGTTCAAGTGTATTCACTGTTGCAGTCCTAACTTGTGAGATTTCCCTGCATGGAAGCCCTTGGCTGGCCCAACTTCCAGAGAATAGTTTCCCCTCCTTCTGGAGCTGGTGGACAACCTATCTGACATCACTATGCTTGGGTATAAGGGTAGTCAGCTGGCGCAATGATACTGTTCTTGCTGCTAAAGACAGGAGTCTCCTAAGTTGTCCCTAAGACCTAGGCTCTGGGACCCTGTAATTCAGGAAGAAGGAAAAGTAGAAAGGAGGGCTAAAGAGAAAGTCCAAGCCTACAGATTAGGCTGAGGGGAGAAGGAGAGAGGGAAATAGTACTGCAACAGTGAATACACTTGACCGTCTACATATATGGCGAGTGTACACAGCTATACTATGTTCTTCATGTTTCACTGTTGCAGTCCTTACTTGTGGGATGATTCATAAAGCTGATAGGAAGGAAGGATGAAAAATTAACAAGAGGTGAGGATGTGCTGCAAGATGGCAGTTGCAAATCCTGTCCTAGACTTGGAGAAGGCAGACATATGGTAATGTTTGGTAAAGATGTGCACTGAAGTCCAAGTTGCTGCCTCCAAAATGTACCCAGTGGGCACACCTTTAAGAAACACAGTAGAGGTAGCAGTAGCCCTGGTGGAATGTCCTTAAAGTATCAGGGGGGTTCTTACCATGATGGCTGTAACAGAAGGAGATGCAGCGGGAGATCCATTTAGAGATGGTTTGCTTGGAGAAAGGTTTTCCCTCAGAGCTTCTGGTACAGGTCACAAACAGTTGGTCTAATTTCCTGATATTCTTGGTTCTAAGTAGTAATGCAGCTGCCTATGTACATTCAAAGAATGAAGGATCCTTTCCCCCTTGTACTGAAGCTTGGGAAAGAAGGTGGGCAAATGTATGGACTGACTCAAACAGGTCTCTGTTAACACCTTGGGCATAAAGGAAAAGTTAGTCCTAAGTAAGACTGTCTGGGTGGAAAATGATGAAGGGTTCCACACACATTAGGGCCTGAAGATGAGAAACTCTTATGGCTGAGGTAACAGGTAGTAAGATGGCAGTCTTCAGGTAAAGATTTTAACTCATTGGAAGCAGCTGGTTCAAAGGGCAGAATGATCAGTTTTTCCAATACAAAACTGAGGTCCTAGGGTGGAACTAAAGGCTTTCTAGGAGGCTTAATGTATACAACTCCTCTCAGAAACTGTTTCATGAGAGGGCACAAAAAGACAGGAGACTGAGAAGAAAGGTAAGCTGAAGCATATATTTATATGGAGGAGTAAGAGAGTCCTTTGTCAAAAAGGTTGGCCAAATAAGACAGGATGAAATGAATCTTGGCTAGACAAGAGTTTTGGGCTTTTTGTCTGCACCAAAGGGTAAATCTTTTCAATTTGCCAGAGTAAGATTTCCTTGTGCTACGTCTCCTTGCCTCTTTTAGAATATCCAAGACCTGTTTGTCAAGTACTTCCAAGATGGCTACACATTGAGTAACAGCTTATTTCTAGTTCTCCCAGGGTGAAAACAGAAACTCAGCAGAGAAGGCCAGTAGACCTGTGTTTATGGGTATAGTTCAGTAACTAGTTACTAGGTGCATTGCCTGGATGCCAGGAATAAAGAAATACAGAAGACCTGGAGAAAAAAATCGGCTACAAAAAGTGAGGAAGTAACACTGCCTGGGGAAAGTTCTGCAGCTGTTCAACGAAAAAGCAATGCAACATTCAGACATGACTTCCAGAAACCCACTGGAAGATGTAAGACAACTGCATACAGAACTGGTTAAAATAAACAAAACACTGATGGAGTATATCGAGACAAACAAAAGGCTGGAAAAAATGAAAGAAGCTTTAAACAGATATTCAGATGAGATGATAAAGCTGCAAAAATCAGAGTCTGAAATAAAGAAAAGGCTAGATGAATATGAGACTGCTCAGGAAGAGATGTTTCAAAAAATAACAGAATTAGAGGACATAGCACACAAGGAAAACCTGAGATTTTCAACTATATAAGAGAAGCTGGAAGGTACAGACTGCATTAATTTTATGAAAGCATAAATAAGCAAGTGGACTGGTACTCCACAGCAGGAATTGTCAGTTGAAAGGGCACACTGTGGGTATGCTTTAAACCTGGCTATAAGAAAGCAACCTAGACCTTTAATAGTAAAGATGCAATGCTACCAGCAGAAGGAGTTGATTCTGACAAAATTGTGGCAGGATGACAAAGTAGTAAAAGTGGGAGACAGCAGAGTGTTTGTGGAGAATGCTTACTCGCTGTACATCAGACAGAAGAGGAGCAAATTTATTCCACTATTCAGGGAATGCCGAGATACAGGTGTGAGATTCAAACTGCTGTACCCAGCTGCTTCAAGGTTTTCTTCCCTGGAGGGACAAAATCATGTTTTGATGAATTACATGCTAAGGGGGAAATACAAACGTTCGTCCAACAAAAAGTAAGCTGTGAAACAGAAGGAGATTCTGCTTCTTGTTTTTCTGGTAAAAAAGACCACAGAAAAACTGTACCTGTGAAACCTTTTCAATGGAAAATGGAGAGAAGGAAGGGAGCAGGAGAGTTGACTAGAAGAATTGAGAGTAGTTTGGAAATGAAGCTGCGACAAGATTTTGGAGATGAACAGTAATAACACCAGTAACTTAATATGGGATTACAATGCAATAATACATTTGTGACATATGGCAATACTGGACTTTTTCAGAATCTGTTGAACTTGTGGGGGCCTCTAAAGCTTGTGCCACACTTCATGCCATTAAAAGTTCTTTGAGGAGGGGAAGCTGAAGGAGAAAGTTAACTGTAAGCAAATATTGCTTTCTTAAATAGTACCAATTTTGTGGAATGTGGTCTTCCTTACATGCTACAAAGTAAAGTTTTTTCAGTTATTTTTAAGTGTAATGGGGATTGTAAACAGGTGCTGCTGTTCTTTTTTTCATTTCTTTCTCCCTTCTCGTTCAGTTTAAGAAATACAGGCACTGCAATATATATATATATATATATATATATATATATATATATATATATATATGTATATATATATGTATGTATGTATATATATATATGTATATATATATATATGTGTATATATATATATATATATATATATATATATGTATATATATATATATATATATATATATATGTATATGTATATATATATATATATATATATATATACATATCTATATATATATATATATATATATATATACATATATATATATATATATATATATGTATATATATATATATATATATATATATATATATATATATATATATATATATATATATATATATATATATATATATATATATATATATATATATATATATATATATATATATATATATATATATATATATATATATATATATATATATATATACACATATATATATACACATGTGTGTGTGTGTGTGTGTGTGTGTATATATATGTATATATATATATATATATATATATATATATATATATATATATATATATTTATATATACACACACTCACACACACACACACACACATGGGTCTAGGACAGTCAACCGAAAGACTGCTTCACCAAAAGTGAAACAGGCTGTCACAGTTTCACGAAGGTGCTTTTTAATGAAAAAACTGCTTTTGCAAAACTTTCATGAAAGTACAGGGAATCAGGGGGAAGTGGTATTGGGCGAGATCGGACTAAGTGGGGATAAGGGTATATTCCGTTTCCCCACTGTAGTGCGATCTCAGAGTGAGAATATAAAAGTAGGGGGATGCAGGGGGACGAAGCCTCCCTTTGTAAACATGGTGTGTGCGTGTTTTATTGCTTTTGTGTATGTGTGTGTGTGTGTTTTACCTTCTGTTTACCGAAACTGCTTTTTCGGTGAAAGCAGTTTCGGTAAACGGTGTTCGGTAGGGTTGGATTCGGACAGTTGGTCTTTCGATCAACTGTCCTAGCTCCATATACATGCATCCATATATCTAGCTATAGCTATATACATATATACATATATATATATATATATATATATATATATATATATATATATATATATATTTAAAGCCTGGATAAAAAGCATGATAAAATAAACAATATGCGCTTTTTCTCATTCTTTCATGGGAGAATGACTGAATTAATGACCTTTGATTTATTAACAAGTTTTAAGAGAGCAAGTAAATGAAAAAGAACATTGCGTATTATGAATGTTTTCTCTAGCAAATATATGTAAGCTCAGTAACAATTCTGTAGCTGGCCTTCTTGTTTCCATGGAAACAGTTTGATAAAGAGAAATGGGATGCCTGGTTCTCCTGTCTCCATGGAGACAATCTGATAAACAGAAACTGGCTACAGTCTGGTGGAGAGTGATTGACTGAGGGAAAAAAAAGAAAACAGAAATTGGCCAGGAGATAATATTCTCTGAAAGCATTCAGGGGTTTTCCCAGCTGAGAGAGCTATAAAGATAGACAAAACCAATCAGCACTTAGTAGAAGCACAGGCTGCACCATGTGTCTTAGCATGGATGACCTTTCTTTTAGGTTAACTCAGGTCTGTGAGTGTGGCTGTCAGTTTGTGACTTTTGTTACTATTAGTATGGTAAAACTTCAAAATTTACAGGTGTACATTCTTCTGTGTGTTAGTATTAAGTTAATAGATTTTAAGGGGTATTCTGAGTGTGTTTGTTTTTGTTTTTTTTTTTTTTTGTTTGTTTGAGGGTTTTCAATAAAACTAAAAGTTTTATAAGCTGTGACATATGCTCAAATTTATATGACAAGAAACAACTTTATATAAGTTCAACCTGCCAAACAGTGCATGCATGTAACACAAAAGCTGGAACTAGTCATTTAACAAAAAAGTGTTATACATAAAAGGTGGAAATAATAACTTTTTGATACAATAATGCTTTCTTTAATGTCTTTAAATGTAAATGGCCTCACAGATAAATAAAAACAAGAAAGAGTAGTGAACTATATTAAAAATTTAGAGTGCAAATAGCTATGTTACAGGAGACACACTTAGAAAGAACTGAACATGCGAATTTGATAAGTAATGGTTTTCAGGATGGTTATTCAGTGGAATACCTGGGGCAAAAGAAAAGAGGAGTACTTATATTAATTGCAAGAGGAGCTCCAACAGTGACAGAAGAAGATAAAAAAAGATAATAATGGCAAATTTGTAGTACTAAGGAGCTACTGGCAAAGGAGGAGGGCTATACTGGCATGTATTTACATTCCATCTAAAACTGCTATAATGGTGCTTAAGAAAATTCTGGGAGAAATTATCAGTTTATAGCGAGGAATACTACTTATAGGTGGGGACTGGAATTTGATTTGCAGCAGGGAAAATGTGTCTGGGGGCCCAGAAGGGAAAATATAACAAAGGAGGATAGACTTTTGAAGAAATTTATGAAAATAATTGGCATGGGAGATGTGACTTCACTAACAGGAGTTCGGATTGAATTTATATATTATTCCACAGGATATAAAAACTGGGCTGGGCTAGACAGAATTTACATTCCACAGGAAGATGTGCATTTAATTGAAGGTCTTGATACCCACCCAATAACTATTTCAGATCATGCACCAATAATAGCTAAAATGAAAACACAGGGTAATGAAATAAAAATGAGACATTGGTGCTTTCCCACCTATCTGTTGAAAAGAGAGGAATTTAAGGAATGGGTAGTGGAGATTATTCAGGAACTGTTAGAGAGGATAGAAATGTCTTCTGAAAATACAGGTAGGGAGTGGGATAAAATTAAGGCGGACTTTAAAAATAGGGTGGAAATAAATGGGAGCTATGGTTAAGAAGTAACAAGAATTATTTAGAGGGACAGACAAAAAAGTATAGCAGAATGGGGGAATCAGAAAATAAGGGATTACCTCAATAATATGCATGAGCTTAGAAAGATTGCTGTTAAGCAACTTTTTCATAACAACAATAGAGAACAAAAACTTTTAGCACAACAACTGAGGCAACAGAAAGTAGAAAGGGCTGTCGCCAAACTTAGGGAGCCTATAAGAAAGAAGGTAACAAGAGATTTTGTAGAGGTATTAGAAAGCAGAGAAATATGAAAATTAAGAAAATATACAAATAGAAATGTTTATGGAAGAATGAAATATGCCTAAGCTAGAGGTAGAGGAGACTCTCTTACTAACAGGATAGGAGGAGATGAGATAAAAATAAAATTGTGATCTATAACCAATCTGCAGGAAAGTCCCCAGGAACAAGTATGTAGAGGTTGGCATAATGGTTAAAATGTTTACCCTGCAAACACAAGGTGCAGGGTTTGATTCTCAAATGGGGTAAATGGCTAGGCTTAAAATGGTCCACAGGGGCAGTTAGCCTAGTACTAATATGTGAACCTATGAAAAGATGGTATTCCTGTGGAAGTTTGTAAGCTAGGAGGAAAAAAAATTGATAAAGATCTGGAAGATTTTGTTTAACAGTATTTTAAGAGGAGGAGAAATACCACTGACCTGGAAGACAGCACTGGCACATTTCAATACTAAAATATGATTATAAAGTGTTCATGTCTATAATGGCTAAAACAATGGCAAAACTAATGCCAAAACTGAGAGATATGGATCAATGTGATTTTGTGGAGGGGAGGCAAACATTTGACAACATTAATAGAACACTGATGATCCAGACAGAAGCAGAATGTAAGAAAATACCATTGTTGTTGGTGGATCTTAATGCAGAGAAAGGATTTGACAGAGTAAGCTGGAACTTTATGAGCAGGGCAATGGAAACATTTGCATTTCCTGAAAAAATAAAAGGTTGATTAGGAGAATATATGAGGGATAGGAGGCAAAAATTAAAGTGGGTGGCATCTTCTCCGATAATTTCTGCTTGAGCAGAGGAACCAGGCAGGGGCGTCCTCTTTCCTCTTTATTGTTTGCATTATATTTTGAACCACTGACAAAGAAAATAAGTGAGTCAGAAATTCAAGGATATAATTGGTATGGTAGTCAAGAAAAGCTGGTTTTATTTGCAGATATTATTTTGTACCTGCCAAAACCAGAAAAAGACATTACGTGTTATGGAACATTTTGAGACAGTTTCAGATCTTTTCAGGATACAAAATTAATGAACCTAAAACAAAGGCAATAGTGGTAAATTATGTATCCACAAGTGAACTGATTCAGGAATGCCCATATTTATGGGGACATTATAAAATGAAATATTTAGGAGTACAGATTAAAAATAGTCCCTTTAGTCTTGTACACAGGTCAGGCATATTTTTATCAACCACAGGAGAAGCTGTACGTAGCAATTAATAAAGAGCTGAAGGACTTCATCTGGGAGGGGAAGACAATGAATCAAATAGGATAATCTGATTCTTCCAGCAGAACAAAGCAGATTGGGATTACACAATTTGAAGGGGTATTTCAGAGCTACACAGTTAAGACTCATATACATAGCACGAGCAGAAAACTACAATTCAAAGTGTAAAGGGATCATGATGAAACACAGGGGAAGCTCAAGAAACAGGGAGAGACTGGGATTTTGGATGCAACCCTTTAAGGAGAATAACAATAATCATAAAAAATATTATATCCATAAAGTAGCAGAAAGTATTCTAAGAACAAAACCAACACAGAAATGGAGAAAGGAGATTCTGCCAATAGGGATGACTGCAATTAGGGATACAGACAACAGGCAAGAGGGGGCCAGAATTTATTGGGAGAAAACTGGAAAAAGAACCAAGGTATTGGGAGCAAATAACTAGACAGGGAAAGATGACAGAATGGGAAGACGCCAATAATTTATTTGGACTTCAGGTTACAGATTGCCTTCCCTGTCAGGGATTGATATCAGTGTATAGGCAAAGAGAAATAAATGGGGGGGTGTCCTAAACAAAAGACCAGCACTGGTAGTGATTTTAATAGACTCTAGAACAGAAGCTACCATGCTATTAATGAATAATTAGTAGAGCATATAAAATACTGCATGATAACTATAAGAACCAATAAGAGGAGGTTAGAAAGGATTGGGAAGAGAGACTGGATAAGCAATTAACAAAGAAACAATGGGAGCATATATGTATTTTTCTAAAATATGCAACAAAATCTAGAAGATTTAGGATTTTTGCCTGGAAAAGTTTACATAGATATGTTTATACTCAAAGCAGACTTCAGAAAATTTTTCCTCAGGCAGACAGTAAATGTTGGAGGTGTGAAGGGGAAGAAAGAGGTAATTGGGAATATATTTTCTGGGAGTGCAGTCAGTTGGTGGACTTTAAGGATTTTCTACGGGATGCACTGATGGGCGTGCAGATTGGTCTGACGAGGGAGATGGCTTTCTTGAGCTATGATATAGAATCGAAATTCCCTAGACATGGTAAGACCTTGCTGTGTCTAATAATGGTGGCTGCCAAAAAAAGCAATTACTAGAAAATGGAAGTCAAAATCTAAACCAACTATACTGGAAGTAGAATATAGTAACAGAGATAAAACAACTGGAACTGAGATTTTTAAAACAGGGTAGGAGCAAACTACATAGGAAAAACTGGGAATTGTGGGAACAGTACATACAAGGGAGGAATGAGGTCTAAAAGGTGGCAGGACTTAAATGAGCTATGTAATGTTTGAGTGAGATCGTTGGGTAGCTTATAAGTGATGTATTATGTTTGCAACTGGGAGTGTGTCAGTATGGTTTGTGATGTAAAATGCTTGCGACTAGGATTGTGTTGGTGTGGTTTGTTTTCATTTATATAAATGCATGATTGCCTATGTAGTAAGTGATGGTTTAATCAAGATGTTTCTTGTTTAAAAAAAAGGCAGGAATTGAATAATTTATGTAATACTGCGTAGGTTATATGATATATAGCAATATATGTGAAGTATAATGTTTACGTTATTGTTATGTTAATATAGTTTGCCTACTTTTACGTGAATGTAAGTTTGCCTTTGTCACAAGTGATAATTCAATGAAGGTGTTTGAAAAAAAAAATGTTTGTCAAGGAGAAATTCCTTCCATGAAATCAAGGTACCATCCATGCTGACAATTTGAGTGTCTGCAGGTTGGAGTGTACAATCCTGGCCCTGTCCTGTATTAATAGGTCCATTCTCTGTGGCAGCTGCCATGGTTCCGTGCTGGTTAGGCTGATTAGCAGTTGGTGCCTGTGCTGCCTGGGCTAGTCTGGGTATATTAGTATTACTCTTGGCCCCTCTTCTCTTATATTTAGGAATACTGGGGAGCAGTGTTAGTGGTAGGAAAGCATACAGGAAAAGGCCTGTCCAAGTGAAAGAGAAAGCATCTGTCCTCCAGGCTGACTTAATTTTGTCCCTGGAGCTCAACTTTTTCAGGTGAGCATTTTCATTGGTGGCAAAAAGTCGGTAAACCCCATTTTTTGGCTATGCTGAGAAATACCTCCCAATGCAGTTGCCACTCTTGGGGATCTGACAGGCTTCTGCTGAGGTGATCTGCTAGTTGGAGCTGAACGCCCAGCAAGTACTGTGCCATGAGGTGCAACCCCAAGGGGTGAACTGTTTCCCAAACATCCATTACGGCAAAGTGGATAAGAGTGGGTCTTCCTCTCCCTCTGTTTATGTAGCACATAACCATGGTGTTGTCTGTCTTTACTACTAGTACTCATGACTTCCATTCCTTTTGGAAGGCTATCAGGGCTTTTTGGCTTGCCATAAGTTCTTTTAAATTTAAGTGTTTGTCTCTGAACTTAAAGTCCCATTTTCCCTAAGTCTGGAGGCAGTTGAAGTGGGCTCCCCAGGCTATTTCTGAAGCATCCGTTGTCAAAGTTTGCTTCTGAGGAATGAATCTGAAGGGGAAACCTGGACTGAGGGAGCATACCTGGGACTACCAGGTGAATTGCTTGTGTAAAAAGCTGTGAATGCAGGGTCCACACATTCTTGAGGTACCACTGAAGTTTCCTCATGTGTAGTCTGACCAGGGGAATCATGAAGATGCAATAAGCCATGTAACCCAGGGCTCTGAGATACTCCCTGGCCATGAGGTAATTCCTAACCAATATTTGCTTGAAGTACAGGGTCAGGAAAGCAACCTTCTCTGGAGGTAAGAAGACCTTCTGGAGGGTGGAATCCAGTAAGGCCCCCCAGGAACACAATCCTAGATGTGGGGTTTGTCTGAGATTTCTGTGCATTGAGGGTGAATCCATGGAGGTTAAAAGTTTTGGTGAAAAGCAGATCCAATCTGAGTTTTTCTGGCTTGTTGCCTGTATGAGGCAATTGTCCAGACAAGGATAAATTTGAATTCCCTTTGTTCTGCAGAAGGCTATTAGAGAAGCTAGATTTTTTTTTTTGGTGGGATGTCTGGAAATACTGAGGGAACCCAGGTTTGCTTGAATTTGAGCTTGTAATCCTTTGAAATAATGTTTAGCATCCACTGGTCTGTAGTAATGTGAGCCCAGATTCTGGGGAATAGTGACAGCTTCCCCCCTGGTGTGGGAGGGAAAAGTGGAGGGGAGGGAGGGTATAATGGTCATTATTGCTCCCTGCTATAAGCCTGCTGGCATGAATCCCTTGGACTAATGGGTTCTGAATGCCATTGCTTGGGCTGTTGGTGCTGTCTTTGGCTCCTTTGCCTATGGGGCTTTCTTTGCTTATTCTCGGGTTGGGAAGGAAAGCACCAGTGCTTGGTGGGGTAGTTTCTGCTGAATGTAAAACAAAAAAGAGAGACCAGCAGCTGTAGCATCGGTATCCTTTATTAGGCTGGTAGTAAAATCTCCATAACCATGTAACACAGACTGGTTTGGGCAGAAAAAATTCTAAGCCTCCCTCAGTGTAAAAGTATTACCAACAAACATTTCCAATATATATCTTAATCCAAATCACATGGTCCAATTATAGATGATCGTTCAATCATGGGTGAAACCTAATTTAATAATCCACTTTTTCTCTTTCTGGTTCAAACTATAATGCCAGCCAACCTTATTCGATCTGTGTGCTGTAATTATGTCAATAATAATGAAGTTAAAGAGGCAGATGGATGTATTAATGCATGTTTATATAGGGCATTCGTATTCCTCTTGTGTCTTATATCACAAAAATGTTCCCTCATCCAGAACTTCAGTGGACGTTAAGTTTGCCCTACAGAAAATGCCAAACAATGGCATGTAGCTAAATAAATTACCCAGTCTGACTGACAGTTGGCAAAAAAATAATGTCAAAAACATGACCAGTGTTGCTACTACTAAAAGTTTTAGATTTGGTCATTTTGGAACAACAGGAACAGTGGCCACAGGGAAAACATCCAATCAACCAATCCCCCACTAAGGTAGTTTGTGTTAGGGACATATCAGATGATGTATGGTGTTTGTAATGATTAAAATAATATCCCATATTCTTGCCTTTTCTAAAAAAAAAAAAAAAAAAAAGAACATGTGGCAGGTAAAATGTCATACGGTCAGCCAGCAACATATTCCAGTGACGTCAAACACTTTGCATGAGTGAATTAGTACTCCTGCCATATGTGGTTACAAATCTAAAGGTGGAATTATCATGATCGGTTTTGGCTTTGTATTGAAGGAGATCAGCCCTGGCCAAATGGTCAATTGCATTAGAAGCCCGGTATATGTAACCAGCTTGATAGCCCCTGTCTTTAAATCCAGAAATAAGATCTTGTTTATAGTGCTCATATGAATGTTCATCAGAGCAGATGCGTTTCCCTCATATAAATTCATACCCAATTTATATGAGCCCCAACCTCAAAGTCACCAACTATAAAAAGTCATCAAGGTAGTGAAATGCTGTTTGAGCTGGAGGCCTCTGCTGCCAACAGCAATGTAAGGTCAATCTAGAGCTCAAATCTTGGCAGGCCACTGAACAACCCATTGGTGTGGCTGCATCAAAGAAAAACTGGCCACTGAACTGAAAGCCTAATAGCTATCACACTTCTTGTCTAATAGGTAGAAGGCAGAAAACTGAATGTATATCCAAGCTTGCCCAATCAAGGATCTGAAAAATCCTGGCTAGCTTACCAATAAAGACATTCACAGACTGACGCAATGGATACAAAAGGTGGGGAATAAGACAAAACTCATTTTCTTTCTTCTTGGGGACCAGTCCGATGGGAGATTAAAATTAGGCCAATGGGTTTGGAACAAGAAGCTAATGACCCTACCAGCTACAATCTCTTTCAATATCAATTTGGCTGCAGTTGCTTCTTTACCCTTAATGGACAAATGATTTTTGACTAACAGAGTCTGGGTAGACCAATAACACAATTGGAAAACCTGTTCTAAAACCTTAAATGACAGTTTGGGTAGCTGTATGATTTGGGTACTTTTCTAACAACTGCTCTACTATATCTGTCTTGATCAAGGAATGATAAAGAATCAACACGAGTCTGACTCCTCAACCAGTTAAATCTTTGCCCTCAAAAAAGGTACCAGCCTCTGTCCCATCTAGCTAAATCTGTCTTATTGTCCTGAGAAGGGAAGGTATGACTCATTACATTTTGGCTGGCTTTAGACCAGCATCTAATGGCTGGATGAGACTTGCCACAGTGGAGCACAGGCAGACAAACTTACATGTTGAGCATGAATATCTCCCATTGTTAAAAGCCAAGCAAAGCTTACCATTGCTGGGGTACTTCAAAAACAAATCATCCTCTGGACTGCTGGACTTATCTAACTTGACTATATAACTAATGCATGAAGAAAATTGTTAAGTTCATAAACTTTAGAAAGGCCGAGCTGTTTAAGATTAACGGGGTAAATACCTATACTGTCACTGGCAGCTAACTCCATTGTCCCTTAGCTGCTTGCTTCCTTCCAGCTGCTGCCAGAAAGTACAGTTGTGTAAACTTACCATAAATGTAGATGTTCAAGTGTATTCACTGTTGCAGTCATCACATTTGGGTTATCTGCTTGCAGGTAGCCCTCAGTCGGCCTGGTTAACAAAGTCTTGGGTCCTGCGTCGGTTGCTGCCCCTTCTTCCATGATGTCAGGTCGTCAGGGGTATAGAACATACAGCCAATGCCATTACATTAGTTTTTCTTGCCCCAGATATCAGGTGCCCCCCTAATGGGAAGCAATTAAATATAAAAGTACAATGATATACCTCCAACAAAAAAGCAAATACACCAAAAAGGCTTTTTAAGCATAGTAAAGGAAAGCAGAGGTATAGCCAAAAGAAGTTAGGGGGCTGGAGGGAGGGTAACCAGAACTGCAACAGTGAATACACTCAAACATCTACATTTATGGTAAGTGTACACAACTGTACTATGTTCTTTGTGTTTCACTGTTGCAGTCATTACATTTGGGTAGATTCCCAAAGCTATGGTTGGGAGGAGGAATTTAGATAGCATTAGGGCCAGCTATAAGGCCCTAAAAGACTGCAGTGGCAAAGCCAGCTCTGGATTTAGAGAAAATTGCAAATGATAACGCTTGGTGAAAGTATGTACAGAACTCCAGGTAGCAGCTTCTAGGATGTCCCTGGTAGGGACACGCCTGAGAAAGGCTGTAGAGGTAGATGCAGCCCTGGTGGAGTGAGGTCTGATCCCCTGGGGGATAGGGTTTCCATGGTGCTTACAGCAGAAATGAATGCAATGGCTTATCCATTTAGAACTATGCTTTGAAATAGCCTTCCCCTCTGCCCCTGCAGCAAATGCCACCAGCAGTTGTTCAGATTTCCTTTGAGGTTTAGTCCTGTCCAAGTTTGTCTGTGCACATCTAAGGAATGCAGTATCCGTTCCCTTTATTCTGTGGATTGAGAAAGAAGGTTGGCAAATGAATGGACTGATTAAGAGCCACACTGGATACCACTTTGGCCATGAAGGATGGATTGGCTCTGAGGGACACCCTGATGCAGTATCCGTTCCCTTTATTCTGTGGATTGAGAAAGAAGGTTGGCAAATGTATGGACTGATTAAGGGCCACACTGGATACCACCTTGGGCATGAAGGAGGGAGCAGTCCTTAGGGACACCCTGTCCGCATGAAAGATGATGAAAGGCTCCACTGCCATAAGGGCCTGTAATTCAGATACCCTTCTAGCTGAAGTGATTGCTAAAAGGAAAGCTGTCTTCCAAGAAAGAAATTTTAAGTCTGCAGTAGCAGCTGGCTCGAACGGCGGTACAGTGAGTTTCTCCAAGACAAAGTTAAGGTCCCAGGCTGGGGTTGGAGCTCTCCTCGGTGGTCTCCAATTTTTGGCCCCTCTGAAGAACTGCTTGAGCAGTGGATGAGAGAATAGGGGAGGTTCTGTGTTATAATGAGCTGAAATGGCTGAGGTGTGGATTGTAATGGAGGAAAAAGACAGGCCCTTGTGAAGCATCTCAGTTAAGTATTGTAAAATCTGAGGTAAATTGGGCACCGCTGTGCTCATCCCTTGAAATTGGTTCCAGGCACAGAATCTTTTCCATTTTTCAGCATAAGATTTTCTAGTACTAGGCCTCCTTGCCTCTAAAATGATATCCATCACAGGTTTACTGAGGGATGGTAAAGGAGAGACTATGTTACTAGCCAGGCTGCAAGGTTCAATGTTAGAAGCTGAGGGTGCAATATCTGGTTCTCCTGCTAAGACAACAGGGAAGGAGTATGAGGCAGTTACCATGGGGATAACCGTGACACACTGCGCAGGAGAATGTACCAGTATTAGCGCGACCAGTCTGGAGCAATCAAGATCATCCTTGGTTTGTTCTGTTTGATTTTTAGTAGTACTTTGGAGAGCAGAGGCAGAGGGGGGAAGGCATAGACTGATAGGTTTTTCCAGCTGAGGGACAGAGCATCCACTTTTAAGGCTTGTTTGTGGGGAGTCTTTGTGCAAAATATGTCCAATTGGTAGTTCTGGGGAGAGGCAAACCTCTATATCTGGGCTCCCCCATTTGCTTGTCAACCTGTGGAAAATCCTTGGTTCCAGTTTCCACTCATGTGGGTCCATGAGGTTTCTGCTTAGTCCGTCTGCCAGTGTATTTAATTTTCCTGGCAGGAATTGAGCTTGTAGGTGCACTTGGTAGCTCAAGGCTGTGTTCCACAATGCCATGGCTAGTCTGCAGAGGGGGTAAGAATGTGTACCCCTCTGCCTGTTTATGTACCACATAACAGTGGTGTTGTCCGTCTTTACCATTAGTTGTCCTGGAAAAATGTGGTCCTTGAAGGCTGTCAGAGCTTTCTGTACAGCTAACATTTTTTTTTGATTGATATGCAGGTGCATTTGACTTGGGTTCCATTTGCCCTGAATGCACTTCCTTGCCGGGTGAGCCCCCCCATGCATAGTCTGATGCGTCTGTTGTTAGGGTTTAGGTGGCAGGGGGTGATGTGAAAGGTAGTCCCCTGTTTTGGTGGCAGGCCTCTGCCCAGCAAAGGAACTCTAGGCATAGGCAAGGTATGATAGGAATCATTGTTTCTAGATCCTGAGAATGTTGACACCATAGCCTTTTTAGATACCACTGTAGTTTCCTCATATGCAGTCGTGCATATGGAATTAGAAAAATGCAGGAGGCCCTGAACCCCAAGGATTGCAGTATTTGTCTTGCAGATAGCAGGGTTTTTGTGGCCACTTGTCTGAAGTAGGTTGTCAAATGAATTTGTTTCTCTGGTGTGAGGTAAGCCATCTGGAAGTTGTATTCATAGGTTCATAGGTAGGTACTAGGCAATTGACCTTAGGGCCTATATAAGCCTAGCCAAATGTACCCTGGCTTTCGCCACCCAAGAAAATTATTTTCCTGTGCCACTGTCGAGCAGAGCCACAGAAGTGATCCCTGGGGAGAATTTCCTATCTCCCATCCAATCATCAAGATTTTTCTTGAGGAGTGCTAATAAGGAGCTTTGTTTGATATAGATAGGTAGTTTGTTCCAGAGTAAGGGAAGTCTCTGGAACAGGAATCTATCCCTCCAGCATGTTCTGTTTATTGTGGTGACGAGGTTTAAGTCCCTAGAGCGTGTAGCTCATAGGGATATTCAAGCTTGCTCCCAGGAATATAATTTGCAGATAGGATACCAGGTTCATAGGTTCATACTAGGCTATCTGCCCTGGGGCAATTATAAGCCTAGCCCGATTCTGTATGGCTTACGCCACTCCTTGATTTGAGTATACTGTGCCCTTTTTAAAGTTTAGTTTACTGTGCCTCTGTCTAATAGTGACACGGGAGTAATCCCTGGGACAAACCTACGATCCCCCATCCACCTATCGAGATTCTTCTTGAAGAGATTCAGTGAGGTGCTCTGTCTCACATGAACTGGAATTCTATTCCAGAGCGAAGGGAGCCTCTGGGTTATGAACCTGTCCCTCCAGCAAGTTCTATTTATTTCTGTGCTGAGGTTCAAGTCCCTCGAGCGTGTGGCTCTAAGGGATTTAGATTTACTGAGGTGGAGCATGTCCATTAATTCTGGATTTGACGTAGCTTTGTATGTCAGGCATAGATCGCCTCGAAGTAGGCGGTATGCAACTCAGTAGAGCTGGAGTTTTTTTTAACCGAGCAGCATATGGCATCTGTTTGAGACCCTTGATCCTCTTGGTGAGATACTTTTGGGGTCTTTCTAATTGCTGCAGGTGTCTGGTAAGGTACATCCCAAAAGGGGCATTGTATTCTATTATGGGCCTGATGAGGGATGAATAAAGGGGCACGATTACCTCTCTTGATCTAGATGTGAAACCCTTTGTGATGAGGTGGGCTATGTAGAAGGTCTTTCTAACCACTTTGGCAATGTGGTTTTCAAAGGAGAGATTGCTATCAACTTGGGTCCCCAGGTCCCTAATAACTTACTCTGTACTTAATGGGTTTCCGCCTATGTGGTAATTTGTGGGCACATTGTTTTTGCCAAAGGGTATGACTATACATTTTTTGGCATGTAGCTTTAAACCATGGTGCTGGCACCAGTTATCTGTCTCTGTGAGACCTTTTTGAAGGATGTTTGTGCCAGCTGGAGAGTTGATTATGGCGCCCAGTTTGCAGTCGTCTGCGAACTTGGTGAGCCATAGTCCTCCCACGTTTGCGTGTACCTCGGAAAAGTATATACCGAACAAGAGTGGTCCCAGGACAGAACCCTGTGGGATGCCACTTGTGACCGGTTTTGAGTCTGACAGGACTCCAGCAACTCTCACTCTGTGGGTTCTGTCTTTGAGCCAGTTTGCGACCCATCTTGTGATATAGGGGTTTATATTTAAGCTGGATAGCTTATCTATGATGCCCGAGTGGGGTATTGTGTCAATTGCCTTTGCAAGGTCCAGATAGGCTGTGTGGACAACCTTCCCTTCATCTATGGCTTTGGTGACTGTTTCGAAGAAGTCAACCAAGTTCAAAAGGCAGGATCTGCCCTTGACAAAGCCGAACTGGGTAGGATCTAGTGTCTGTAGATCCCCCAATGTCTTTGTTTATGAGCTCCATGATGATCCTCTCCATAGCCTTGCAGACTAAGCTAGTCAGGCTTATGGGGCGATAGTTTCCAGGGTCCGTAGAGGCTCCACCTTTGTGGAGTGGGACCACTGTTGCTGTACGCCATTCTGTGGGCACATATCCTGTAGTGAGGCTGAGATTGTATAGCTGTTTTATTTGAGGGATTAGTTCCTCTTGGAGTTCATGTAGGACGCAACCTGGGACGCCATCTGGTCCCATGGAAGTAGTTTTTTTTTGCTTTGGAGAGGGCAGCCTTCACCTGAGCATCAGAGATGTTTGGGAGGCAGCCCTCTGCCGGGATAGATACTTGCTCTTTTTTGGGGGGGGGGGTTGCACTGAACCTGTCTGCCAGGATATTGGCGATGTCTGTGGGTTCAGTGTATTTTTTTCATTTAGAATCAACTCAGAACAAGTCTGGGAGTTGCATCCCAGGTTTCTAACATAACTGAAAAAAGCCTTATGATTGTCTTTGGTGTCCTGTGCAATTTTTCTCTTGAAGCTGGCCTTGGAGGATTTTATGAGGGATCGTAATTTTTTGCTAGTACTGATCAGAGATGCCTTCCCTATTAGGGATTTTGCTCTATCATGTAGTAGCTTCCTCCTTCTGTTGTACAGTTTATTTATGGCAGGGGTCCACCAGACTGGACACCTGCCTTTGGATGATTGGGTCTTGGTTTTGTTTGGGATAGCATGATCCATGCATTCCTGGAGATGTCCGTAGAATGTGTTTATATAGGATTCTGCAGTTTGGGCCGTAGTTTCCACTGGCCCTGGGGCCTTGAAGGATTCCACTTCGGTTTTGAGAAGTGAGAAGTTCGCTTTTGAGAAGTTTTTCACTGTGGTTTTCTGGGCTGGGGGTGGGGTCAGGATGTGGACATCCAGTGAAATTAATTTATGGTCTGATCTTACCAATGAGGGATATACTTCTGGTGTGGAGCATAGAGTCCCCATGTTGGTAATGATCAGGTCTAGTATGTTGTCCCCTCTTGTGGGAGTGGTGACTAGTTGTTCCATAGCATTTGAGTTTATAATTTCCAGGAACCTTTGGGCTAAGGTGCTGGGGCTTGAGTAGTGCTCCCAGTCAATGTTTGGGTAGTTGAAGTCGACCAATATAATGGTGTTCGGAGAGATCTTCATGTTCTCCAATGTTTTCAGGAAAGCCGAGTGGGATTCCTGACTTTGAGAGGGTGGTCTGTAGGATGCTATAAACTGAAAAGCAGTCTTGCCCACTGTTAGTTGCACATGGATGGTCTCCGATACGTCGTGCAATGCCACTAACCTGGAGATGTGGATATCCTTGATAAATATGGAAACTCCCCCTCCTTTTGTGGTTCGGTCCGGGTTTTGGGGCCAAAAAGCATGATATGAGGTATAGCCTGGTAGTGCTGGGGTGCTCTCTGGAGCCTTGAACCAGGTTTCTGTCACTGCACAGATATCGATGTTCTCCATACTGAGGAGAGCTTCGAGTGCGTGCATCTTGAGGTTAAGACTTCTGGCGTTTAGCAGCATTACCCTTAGTTTCTTGTTCCTTGTGCTGTCTATGGGCGTGAGTTTGACTTTTGAGCCTTGCCAAAAAAAGGCACTATGGGGGTGGCAAGAGCCTTTGCCAATATCCGAAAGCCCAGTGGTGACAGGTGCAAGCCATCCCTAGTGAAGCAACGTGGCTTGTCGAGCATGTCATCCCAGGCTAACAGACACTGGATCCCCTTTGAATGACACCAAAATTTTAGCCAATTGTTAAAATCAATCATTTTGTCTTTGCACTGTGGCATCATTCTAGGTGAGGGTAAGATGCTGCTCAAAGTCTTCAGCCATTCTTATCATTTGTTTTTTAGGCATAGAGGCCTGAGCATGTGGCCTGGGCATCGTTTTTTAGGCATGGATCGAGACTTAGGCCTAAGTAAAGAAGGAGGCGTCAGTTTAATATACAAGTCCGTAGGCCTGAATACCCCCTCAGAAGCTGGTGCCTGCACACAGCGGCTCCGTACCCATCCAAGGTAGAGACATCTGCGGGTTCCATAGTTGAAGCATCTCGCGGCATACCGGACTCCAAATGGGTCTCAGTAGAGGCCTGCGAATCAGACATAGCGGGTATCAGGGGCTGCGAAAGCCCCTCACTGAGTACTGGCGAACTGTCGACTGGCTTAGGAGAAACGTCGTCGGCAGTATTGGACCTCGGTGGCCTGTCTCTGTCTTTATCTTTGCGTGTTTTCGGAATCCCGGTAGTCGGATGGCTAGCTGACGACATTTCTGGATAATTAAACCGAGAACCAAAATATTTAGAGGCAAAAATATACCGATGATGGATAGTGTGCTGATTAAATAAAGCACAAAACTGACAGCAAGGTACCTTGTGGTCAAGGCCCAGGCAAGGAATACAGTACAAATGAAAATCTTTATGAGGTATTTGCTTTCCACAAGTAATGCAATTATTAACTTTTACTGATATCGGTAAGGAGCAAGAAAAAGTTTCCCCAACGGGGTACTTAGCTGTAGTTGAAGACTTTGGTTCTGAAACTCGAAAACAAAAATTTCAGGAGTCGGCCGACTGACACTTGCGAACTGCTTCTGCTTCGGGCACCACATAGCAAGAAAGACTGGGGTAATGGCATTGGCTATATACATCAAAAACATTAGAAGAAAGTAAACCCTTGAGATACTGGATTATGGAGGAAGGTGGTTTGCAAATATATATATATATATATATATATATATATATATATATATATATATATTTATTTTTCTTTCTTACTGAAGACTATTGTTTCATATTGACAAATAAGGAGCTGTCTCTACAGGGTTAATCATGAACCAAAGATAAAACGAGAGTCTGAAACTCATGTATTATTACATAGAGTCATCCCAAATTACATTAGTCATGGTTTTATATAACTTTTTATGGATTTAGTAGTTTTTTTTTTCTAAATTTGCATATTACATTCTGGCAAGTTAGTTTTAAACATTGTAAAATGTCTTTGGTAAATTAGTTCCTTTTCTTTTAACTTTCTGGATATTTTTATTAACAAACTTTAAATACTGAACAACAAAAGAAGAATTTATTATTTACTGTTTTGCACATTAAGTTCAGCATATTTACGTTTTTTTTCATATAAGAAAACTGCCTCCCATATCAACAAGGTGACACTTTTATTACTACTCATTATAAGTTTGCATATATGCATATTAGTTCATGTTTTTTCATCATTCCTTTGGCACTTAGACAATTTTTCTTGCTTGCTTGTTTATGTCAATATGCATTTTTCAGTGCACACTGCCTTTCATCTAGTTATTTTTACTTTTACATTGTGCAGCCTCTGATGTGTTTTAGGAGAGTATCTCCCTGACACAACACCAGTAATGAGATTATAACAAGGATGACATTTACTGTACACAAAATGCTACAAATAAAATAAAATATCTGCACAGAGGCTGTTGCTATCCATTTGAAGCACTGTGTACAATTCTGAATACCCCATATTTACTAGTACAAAAATTGGATAATGGCATTATAAAATAATATAGAAATTATGCATTGCTTTCACCAGGACAAATGTAAAGATTACAGGAGCTAAACATTTCAACTTGAAGAAAGGATGGGAGAAGACAAGACACATTTCAATAGCTTGTGGGGATCCACAAAGTCCACAAGGGGACACTCTTCCAATAAAAGAGACAAGGAACAATAGGCACAATATAAGCATCCAAAGTGAATTATGTGGAAGGTTCAAAGTAGAAAAAAAGATGCTTTACTGAAATGGTAATAGATTTTTGAAAAAGAATTCAAGACGAGAAGGTAGTGTCAAGCAGTGAAATGATTCATGAATGTGTGCAACAAATATAAATGAATTCAATTGCAGGGTGAATGAAAAAGCAAATAAATTATAGGTTAAACAAGATTTGCAGCTTATCGTGAAGGTAAGATACTGGCTAGAATAGGTGAGCCAAGAGGTTTATAGTTGCCACCGAAGTTAGTTTTTCTTTGTACCTGAGGCTTACGCAACCAAGGTACAATAAAACATCTGTGCAAATGTGAAGCAAAAATGTGGGCAACATGTTAACTCATGGGTTATGATCACAGCTCCAGGATTCAAGGTTCAGTCCTGATCTCAGTCAATATATGTGAGGAGTGTGGAACTGGCATTTTCTTACTTTGTCTGCATGGGTTTTCTTTGGGTCCCCTGGTCCCCTCTTAGTTTCCAAAAACAAGTTGACAAAGTTACAAAAGATTTTAGCAATAAATTTGGTAAATAAGCCTCTTAAATTTTAAGAATTAAAGCAGGCTTGCTAATGTGTATTTTATATTTAGCCATGCTAGTGGACAACAGTCACTGGGAACATTAATTCACTTTTAAAATATATTTTTGTTATTAAATAAAGCAGGGAATTCATATCTCCCTACGTGGAAGGACATGTATCATTACAAAGTGTCCTACAAATAGCTTAAAAATTACAATCGAAACCACTGTTTCCAAAAGCAGTTCTGCTGGGAAATGAAAATATGATCATTTAAGTAAAGGCAGGAACATAATCATCATCCTTTTAGCCTCCACATGAGGAAATCAGATCTAAATGTTGTGATGGGCTGCACAGCTAACATCTCTGGCTCTGTTTCAAGGTCCACTAACATCATGTAGCTGCAGAACACCTGGCCTTGTTGTAATCATCTGTTTTAGTTCTCCTGCTGAGGCACATCATCCCATTTACATTAAAATCTGGTATCCAGGCAGCAAGTTTTTTCATAAACTGCACATACTTTTGGGATGTACTTTTTTACTGCAAATAAATTGCCTGTATTCTTCTTTGACATAACAGAAAATTAATTGCCATTTTTTGATTAAAGTATATTAAGTATAAACTTAATTGTCCTTCCTGTCCAGTTATTCTATGTATTATTCATTTATATGGTACTTAGTATTTACAGATGTATCTTTGCATACCTTTTGAGTATTATGCTATGTTGAGTACTATCTCAGTCCCACATAATCTTTATTGACTGTTTTATTCCCCTTTGTTAAACATGGTAGCATACTGATCTCAAAGAATCGTGTTTGGGCACTCTCACAACACACATTGTACCTAACCGACTACTGTACAACACACAAAACTAACAAACAGGTTGGGAGGTTGGCATAATGGTTAAGGTCTTTACCTTACAGACACAAGGTGTAGGGTTTGATTCTTAAATGTGGTAACTGGTTAGGCTTAAAATGGCCAACAAGGGCAGTTGGCCTAGACTAATCTATGATCCTATGAACACGCATCTTCAATAACGGAAAATACAACAGACAGAAAAAAGATAACACAGCTAACATTTTCAAATGGATGGGTGCATAGTGATGAATAGTTAAGAATGTCTCCATTTCTTAAAAGAGAAGCAATCCATCTGCACTTTAAACAATCTATTACAAAAAACGAAAGTTATGTGCTTACCATAATGACAGATCCATGTTATCTGATTTTCGTCCAGTTCAATATATGGGATGTCCGATCCAGATGGATCTGACCTCGGCATCGAATGTGAAGCTGCCTTGGTTCTGGAGCTCTGCCTTCTCCCCTACCCATAATTCCCTGTACTACACTCCAATACCTCAGACTGAATTTGCTCTACAGTAAAATATGTATACAAGTTTGCTCTACAGAAAAATATGTATACCTACTAAAGGAAAAAAGGGTACTCTCTAGATGTAGAAGATGGAAATGAACCAGGAAAAATCATTAACATAATGTGATGGTATTGGTCACAAACAAGGTGTAAAGGAAAAATCAACAGATCATCTTGAAGCTATCCATACAAGATAACTTGGAAGGGGGATAAGAGATTGAACTACATGAAAATCAGACAACATGGATCTATCATTATGCTAAGTACAAAACTTTTGTATCCAATGCTGTAGATTTTGTCTGATTTAACATATGGGACAGATTCCCAAGCTATCTTAGAGGGTGGCATCAAGGAAGGACGTTCCTAAGGATGGTGGAGCCAAGACAGATCTGGATTGTATGTCCAGCTAATAGTGAGTAACAAAAGTATGTACAGTGGACCAGGTCACTAATGCACACATGTTGTCAATTGGTAGTCTCTTTGAAAAGGCTATAGAGGTAGCCAATGTTCGGGCTGAATGGGCCTTAGGTTTTGACTGTAACTGGAAACCCAATGAAAAAGAGATACAACTTGATAACCATCTGGACAAAGTAACTTTCATAACAGGTTTTCCAAATCTAGCTTTAGATTAGGCAATAAAAAGTTGATTATATTGTCCAAGATTTTTTGTTCGATGCAGAGAGAATCTGAGTTGGTGATGTGCATCTAGCATGTGGACAATATATTCCCCTTTGTTTGAAAATTTAAGGAAAAATACAGTTAGCTCTATGGATTGATTTAAGTCAGTTACAGATGCCACCTTTAGGACGAAGGATAGATTTAGTTGACAGAGAGACCGATCTGATCCTTATGGAAAACTAGGTATGGAGGCTTAGATGAGAGAGTCTGAAACTCATCTTCCCGAGGGGGTAGTGACTAAGAAAATTGTCTACCAACTCAAAAATGTAATATCTATGGTAACCGCAGGTTCAAAGGGAGGTTTAGTTAGGGCCTGCAGCATAACAGTAATATCCAATGGAGGTACTAGAATCTTAATGGGAAGAAGCAAGAGAAAGGTTCCAATAAACAAAGCTTTCAAAATGTTCAAAGAAGCAAAGAAGCATCATTTTGGTCAGTTGGAAATTGTTGCCAACTTAACTTTGATGGCAGAATAGCTAAATCCTTGCTGAAAGAGCTCAGCTAAAAACTCTGAGATCAAAGCAATGGAGGCAGAGAAAGGGCCCATGTCCTTGGCCATCATCCAAAATGAAACTAAACTATTCCCTATTACTTCTGGAGATCTTCGTAGTAGGTTTCGGCGATGCTGACATTATAACAACTATATTATTTGGAAGCCTGGCATTTCAGGGTACAGTCAAAATTAGAACCACCAAGTGATTAGTTTCGTGGAGGCTTCTTCGATGGAGGCAGTCCGCAGAGGTGAGAAAGAAGGTCTGAATATTGATCTAGCATTCATGGCAGATGTACTGGTAGAGGCCATGGAAAGGGAAACCAAGTTTGTTGGGGCCAAAAGGAGGTAAGGAGGATTATTTTGGCTTTGCACTGTCTGGCTTTTTGAATGAATGTGTTCATGAGAGGTAATGGGGGAAGGCATACAGGAGCCTGGGGGGCCAATTGTGGACTAGAGCTTACCCTGGTAATTGACCCTGTGGAGGGATCAGGCCAAAGTAACTACTGCATTTGTTGTTGAGGTAGGAAGCAAACAGATCACAGCAAAGATGGCACCAGTGGCTGAAAAGTAGTATTGCCACTGCTGGATTGAGAGACCACTCGTGAGGAGTTGGAATAGTCTCTGTTAAATACAGAAGGGTTAGTAGGAAGGGAGTGACTGTACTCTCAGTAGGAGTGATTCCCATATACGGGGGGCCGGTGTCAAGAAACTGTGATCAGTATCATGAAGTCTTGTCAAAGGGTAATAAGGAAGGCGTTTCACTGGACTACAGTGTCTCTTTCAGTTAACCTGTTAGCAGACAAAAAGGAAGGTTTGTAGGTTTAAACGTTTAAAGGAAAGGTCATACTTTAAAAGGGCTCTCTGGACCAATCCAGCTACCAAGTTAACAGATGTATAAATATATGAGTAGATCACACAGACACACACACACACACACACACACACACACACACACACACACACACACACACACACACACACACACACACACACACACACACACATGGTTTCCCTACATATTGCAGACTGCACAGTTTGTTGGCTGATAATGTAGGAATCACTTTCCATCAAAACTGCAAAGTGCTCACTTCTGCTACAGATTACTCACATACTGTCAACTGTAGCACCATGTGTGGTATTTTCCTTTGGTTATGGTTGTACAACTACGGAGTTAGTACATATAAGTAAGAGAATGTGGGGCTGAGGACCACAAATAAGTGCTTGCTTTGGTTTCATTTACAAATGGTGTATGCAGCATCTGTTGAGGTGTTTATTTTTGTTTGAATTTTTCAGAAAGCCAGTACATGTTCATCTTATACATGTAGATTACTGGCTTACTGACATTCAGAGGTAGGAGTGTTTTGAGGAGGTGAATGTACTTGTTATTTGGCAGTTAACTGCAGTGTTTGTTGCGAGTGAGCAGTAAGCTGTGTTTCGATATTCTGTGAGGCTGACTGGGTGAGTTGGGGATATATCTGCATCAAACAGATGTGTTTTACTAGATAGAGCTAGAAATATTTAATAATAAACTCATTCACCCATCTATATATGTTTCTCTCTCTCTCTCTCTCTCTATATATATATATATATATATATATATATGGGTCCTATTTATTTTATCGACAGTACGGTTCATCGAACCGTAATTACTTTAGCGAAAGTGCATTTTGTCAACAATACACTTTCGCTAAAGTAAACAAATAAAAAGGAAAACATGCAGTTTGCATGTTGCCTTAGTTGTACATCAACGTATACTGTTGATGTACAATTAAGGAAAGTTTTGTTGAGATTGCAGTATAGTGGGGCTAAGGGAATATTCCCTTTTCCCCACTGTAGTACGATCTCGGAGTGAGAATATTAACGTGGGGGGTGGGGGGTGCAGGGGGGGCATGCCCCCCTGCATAACACTGCTTAGTGTGTTATTTTACTTTTTTAGTTAGTGTTTGTTTTTTTATTCCGCGAAAGTGCATTTTCGATGGAATGCACTTTTGTGTAAGTGAGTTCGAGGAAGTATGGTTCGATTAATTTTTTTTGACAAATTTCTTCTCTTCGTTCAATTTTTTTTGACAAATTTCTTCTCTTCGTTCAATTTTTTTTGACAAAATAAGACAAAAGTGCTAAAGTTCTACAACAGTTGGTGTGATTTACTATTTTTTGAATGCTTTTATTGTCACGAAGTTCATTCCTTAGTTAAAATTTCTTCTCTTCGTTCAATTTTTTTTGACATCCTGTACACTCCTGCACTCTCCAACACACTGAGCCTCTTTGCTAGTACCTGTGAAAGGGATATCAGGAAACTCCTTTCTGAAAAGCCCTCGGCAAAGTGGCACAACCTGAACAGGGAAGAAAGACAGGCTTGGAAAGAACTGAGTCAGGACAAATCCCTACAGATCATGAAGGCTGACAAGGGATCCAGGATAGTAGTGAGCAGGAGAGATATATCCAAACACTTGAAGCATCCCTCATGAATAACCAGTTCTACAAAAAGGTCAACATCAACCAGGTACAACAAAACTTTAAACAAATTGACAACCTACTATTGGAACTGTACCTCAGGGATGAGATCTCTCAAGACGAAAAAGACTTCATGCAGGTCATGACACCCAGCCTTGGAAACTTTTTTGGAATCCCCAAGGTTCACAAGAACCCTGAAAATCCACCTTTCCGCCACGTGGTATCGAACTGAAGGACAAAAACAGAAAAGATTTCACAATACGTGGACCACATCCTTAATCCCATTGTACAGAGCAGCAAATACTACACCAAGGACTCCTGGGCTTTTCGAAATGACATCTCCAAACTAAGGCTGGATGGAGGGGAATATTTACTGGTCACCCTAGATGTAGAAGCACTCTACACAAACATCCCCCACGCCAAAGGACTGACCCTCACCAGACAGTACCTGAACAGGCACTCCAACCTAAGCGGGACTAAGATTATAGGTTCATAGGTTCGTACTAGGCTATCTGCCCTAGGGCATTTATAAGCCTAGCCAGAGTGTATGTGGCTTACACCACCCCTTAGGATGAGAATACTACGCCCTAGGGTTTAGTTTACTATGCCTCTGTCTAGTAGTGACACAGAGATGACCCCCGGGGTAAACCTACGATCTCCCATCCACTCGTCGAGATTTCTCTTGAATAGAGTCAGTGAGGGGCTCTGCCTAACATGGACTGGGATTCTGTTCCAGAGTGTAGGGAGCCTCTGGGTTATGAATCTGTCCCTCCAGCACGTTCTATTTATTTCTGTGTTGAGGTTTAAGCCACTTGTTCTCGTGGCTCTGGTGGATTTGGATTTTCTGAGGTGGAGCATGTCCATTAATTCAGGATTGGACATGGCCTTGTACCTCAGGCACAGATCACCTCTGAGTAGGCGGTATGCGACTGAATAGAGCTGGAGTTTTTTCAGTCGGGCAGCATATGACATATGTTTAAGACCCTTTATCCTCTTGGTGAGGAACTTTTGGGGTCTTTCCAACTGCTGCAGGTGTCGGGTGAGATACATCCCAAATGGGGCATTGTACTCAATCATTGGCCTGATAAGAGAAGAGTACAGGGCACAATGACCTCTCTTGATCTAGATGTGAAACCCTTCATGATAAGGTGGGCAATATAGAATGTCTTCCTAACCACTTTGGCAATGTGAGTGTCAAATGAGAGGTTACTGTCAACCTGGGTCCCTAGGTCCCTGATTACCTCTTCCGTACTTAATGGATTACCGCCTATGTGGTAATTTGTCGGTACCTTGTTTTTCCCAAAGGGTATGACTATACATTTTTGGCGTTCAGCTTAAGGCCATGGCTCTGGCACCAATTATCCGTTTCTATGAGGCCTCTCTGAAGGATGTTTGTGTCCGCTGGAGTATCAATTATGGTGCCCAGTTTGCAGTCATCTGCGAACTTTGTCAGCCACAATCCTCCTATGTTTGCCTGTACCTCGGAAAAATAAATGCCGAACAAGAGGGGTCCCAGGACTGAGCCCTGTGGGACACCGCTTGTGACTGGCTTAGAGTCTGACATAGCTCCAGCAACTCTGACCCTGTGGGTTCTGTCCTTGAGCCAGTTTGCAACCCATCTTGTGACATATGGGTTTACATTTAAGCTGGTGAGTTTGTCTATGATGCCCGAGTGGGGTATTGTGTCAAAGGCTTTTGCAAGGTCAAGGTAGGCTGTGTGAACTGCCTTACCATTATCAATGGCCTTAGTGCCTGTTTCAAAAAAGTCGACCAAGTTCAAAAGGCAGGATCTGCCCTTGACAAAGCCAAATTGGGTAGGATCCAATGTCTGTAGGTCCCCAAGGTCTTTGTTTATGAGTTCCATAATGATCCTCTCCATAGCTTTGCAGACCAGGCTCGTCAAGCTTATGGGGCGGTAATTTCCAGGGTCCGTAGAAGCACTGCCTTTGTGAAGTGGGACCACTGTTGCCGTACACCACTCTTTGGGTACGTATCCTGTGGTAAGGCTAAGATTAAACAGCAGCCTTATGTGTGGGTTTAGTTCCTCTTGAGTTCACGTAGCACACAGCCGGGACACCATCCGGTCCCATTGATGCTGTGTTTTTAGCTTTAGAGAGGCGGCTCTCACCTGGGCATCTGAGATGTTAGGAGGCTACACTCTGCTGGGATAGTTATTTCTCCTTTTGGGAAGAAATTTGCACTGAACCTGTCTGCCAGAATGTTGGCAATGTCAGTGGGTTCAGTCTATTTTGTGTCATTTAGGACTAACTCTGAGCATATCTGGGAGTTTCCACCCAGATTTCTAACACAGCTAAAGAAGGCCTTGTGATTGTCTTGTGTGTCATTTGCGATTTTTCTCTCAAAGTTGGTCTTGGATGATTTTATGAGTGATCGTAGTTTTTTGCTAGTACTGATCAGAGATGCCTTCCCTTTTAGGGATTTTGCTCTGTCGTGTAGTAGCTTCCTCTTTCTGTTGTAAAGTTTGTTTATGGCTGGGGTCCACCAGACCGGTCGCCTGCCTTTGGGGGAATGGGTCTTGGTTTTATTTGGGATTGCATGATCCATGCATTCTTGAAGGTGCCCATAGAAGGCATTTGCAAAGGATTCAGCAGTGTGGGTTGTGGTTTCCACTGGCCCAGGGGCCTTGAAAGATACCACTTCAGTCTTAAGAAGTGTGAAGTTTGCTTTTGAGAAGTTCTTCACTGTGGTCTTTTGTGCAGGGGTGGGGCGGGATGTGGAGTTCCAGTGAGATTAATTTATGGTCTGATCTTACCAAAGAGGGATGTACTTCGGTGTGGAGCATTTTGTCCCCATGTTTGTGATGATCAGGTCTAGTATATTGTCTCCTCTTGTGGGAATGGTGACTAGTTGTTCCATTGCATTTGAGTTTATGAATTCTAAGAACCTTTGGGCTAGGGTGTTGGGGCTTGAGTAATGTTCCCAGTCTATGTTTGGGTAGTTGAAGTCTCCCAAAATGATGGTATTTGGAGAGACATTCATACTCTCCAGTGTCTTCAGGAAGGCTGTGTGGGGTTCCTGAGTTTGAGAGGGTGGTCTGTAGCATGCTATAAACTGTAAGGCAGTTTTGCCTATGGTTAGTTGCACCTGGATAGTCTCTGATGCTTCGTGCGTTGCCTCTAACCTGGAGGTGTGGGTATCTTTGATGAAAATGGATACTCCCCCTCCTTTTGTGGTTCTGTCCAAGTTTTGGGGCCGAAAGCATGATATGAGGTAAAACCTGATAGTGCTGGGGTGCTCTCAGGAGCCTTGAACCAGGTTTCAGTCACTGCACAGACATCGATGTTCTCCATACTGAGGAGGGCTTCGAAGGCGTGCATCTTGAGGTTTAGACTTCTGGCATTGAGCAGCATTACCCTTATTTTTTTTCCACTTGTGTTTTCTAGGGAGGTAGGTTTGTCATTTGAGCCTTGCCTAAAAAGGCACTATGGGGGTGGCAAGAGCCTTGGCCAATATCCGGAAGCCCAGGGGTGACAGGTGCAAACCATCCCTTGCCAAGCAGCGTGGCTTGTCAAGCATGTCATCCCAAGCAGACAGACACTGGATCCCCTTAGAATGACACCAGTAATTAAGCCAATTGTTAAAACTGATCATTTTGTCTTTGTACTGTGGCATCATTCTTGGTGAGGGTAAGATGCTGCTCAGGGTCAGGGTCATACCGGCCTGGGCTACATAATCAGACAGCTCCTCTATGTCTCTTTTCATGTAGTCCAGGGAGGTACGTCTCAGGTCGTTCACACCGGCATGTACAATGACCGAGTCATATTTGTACTTGCTGTGGAGTGACCTGAGTGCTTGTGTTATGTGGCGGATTCTAGCTCCCGACAGGCAGCTTACTGTGACCCTCTCCTTGTTCAGTCTGGTGAGCGGGCGTCAGTGTGCCTGACTATGGAGTCACCTATTACAAGTGTGTCTGGCATGTTGTTTGGCCTTAAGGGCTGTGACTGTTTAGCACACTGACTTTGTGAACTATGTGTTGCATTTGCTATGTCTTGAGGTGGTGGTTGCTTGGGTGTCTGCTTTGGAGGCCTCTGTTGTTTTGGTAGATTTTTAATCAGCGCCTCCGAGTATGTTTTTGTGTGTTTATGTGTTTGGTTTGCAGTTGTGATAGTTCTATGTGAGACTGGGTTTGTGGTGTGCGTGGTTACCTTCGCCTCCTGACTGGTCTTGCCAGTACTGAATTGAGAGAGCTCAGCCTCCAGTTTGGCTGTATAGTTGCATCTCTCGCATATATTTGTATTTGTTGGGAGGAGGAGAGGGTTGTCCGTGTACATGAGGCAATTGTAACATTGCCTCAAGATTCCCAGATTCACCAGCTGAACAGAAGAGGACGCCAGCAACTGACCCTTCGACATGCTAGAAATAGTGAAAAAGATTGCTGTGTAACTGAGTCAGAAAGGACCTATAGGGAAATGGGTACTCAACAGAATTTAGATGAATGAAGTACTTTTCGTTTGTTTAAGAGTGCTTTACCTGTATACAAAATGCTTTAGGAGCAAGTGCTGAGCTTTTCAGATAGAGTATAGGCTGTTTAGATTGCAAGTAGAACAGTTCTAAGGGAAAAATTGAAGAGCAGACTTAGCGGAGCCAGAAAAAGTTTAACCGGCGCTGCGCTATGCGCACGACCGTGCAAAGCCGTGCAAATGCGGATTTTAAGCAGTGAACTACAAAAGAGCTAGGAATGGTCCAAAACAACCAATTACTAAGAGCTTCTTGTGCTGAGGTCACTTCCCCCAAGAATAGGTAGGCTGCTCAAGGCTCCCCACTCCCACTGGTGAGCAAAGAAACTTCCTTTTATCCAAGTAAGGTAATGGACAACACAGGAACTACACCACAGCCCAAAATACAGCAATGCCTGTATACTGGTCTAAACTAGTCGAGAAAGGCGGGAAAACAAGGATTAGTTTTTTGTTTTTTTTGCAGAAATATACAGAAAATGCAGAGACAGTGATAAATTAGTTACACAGGCTAGCACACTTTAGTGGGCAGCCTCCACAGTTCAATTAAACAAACAAACAAGCAAACTTTCGACTAAATGTAACTTTAAGTGCAGTTTTTAAAATAAATGCAGTAATCAGTAAAAAAACAGTTCAGGCTAGTTTAAAGTAAGCAGCAGAAGCTATTTTCAGTGAAAAAAAGCAGAGATACTTAAATCCAGAGGGTAGTCGCTTTTTCGAGTTCCTTGCTGCTAGGACCACTCTGTAAACCCACGTGGAGCTTGTCTGAGCAGTATAGCCAAAAAAAAAACGCCCAGAGGCGGATTTTAAGCAGTGAACTACAAAAGAGCTAGGAATGGTCCCAAACAACCAATTACTAACAGCTTCTTGTGCTGAGGTCACTTCCCCCAAGGATAGGTAGGCTGCTCAAGGCTCCCCACTCCCACTGGTGAGCAAAGAAACTTCCTTTTATCCAAGTAAGGTAATGGACAACACAGGAACTACACCACAGCCCAGAATACAGCAATGCCTGTATACTGGTCTAAACTAGTCGAGAAAGGCGGGAAAACAAGGATTAGTTTTTTGTTTTTTTTTTGCAGAAATATACAGAAAATGCAGAGACAGTGATAAATTAGTTACACAGGCTAGCACACTTTAGTGGGCAGCCTCCACAGTTCAATTAAACAAACAAACAAGCAAACTTTCGACTAAATTCGACTAAATGTAACTTTAAGTGCAGTTTTTAAAATAAATGCAGTAATCAGTAAAAAAACAGTTCAGGCTAGTTTAAAGTAAGCAGCAGAAGCTATTTCAGTGAAAAAAAAAGCAGAGATACTTAAATCCAGAAGGTAGTCGCTTTTTCGAGTTCCTTGCTGCTAGGACCACTCTGTAAACCCACGTGGAGCTTGTCTGAGCAGTATAGCCAGAAAAAAACGCCCAGAGGCAGATTTTAAGCAGTGAACTACAAAAGAGCTAGGAATGGTCCCAAACAACCAATTACTAACAGCTTCTTGTGCTGAGGTCACTTCCCCCAAGGATAGGTAGGCTGCTCAAGGCTCCCCACTCCCACTGGTGAGCAAAGAAACTTCCTTTTATCCAAGTAAGGTAATGGACAACACAGGAACTACACCACAGCCCAGAATACAGCAATGCCTGTATACTGGTCTAAACTAGTCGAGAAAGGCGGGAAAACAAGGATTATTTTTTTATTTTTTTGTTTTTTTTGCAGAAATAGACAGAAAATGCAGAGACAGTGATAAATTAGTTACACAGGCTGGCACACTTTAGTGGGCAGCCTCCACAGTTCAATTAAACAAACAAACAAGCAAACTTTCGACTAAATTCGACTAAATGTAACTTTAAGTGCAGTTTTTAAAATAAATGCAGTAATCAGTAAAAAAACAGTATGCAGGTTAACAGAAGCAGTATTAAGAAATAACTTCTTTCAATTCAACGGGAAGATTTACCACCAACAGAAAGGGGTAACCATGGGGTCCAAAATGGCCACGGCATATGCAAACATAGTCCTCAGTGCCTGGGAAATGGATAAAGTTGAATCACTGCCCGGGTTCAACAACACCATAATGTACAGGCATTATATTGATGACGTCTTTTTTGTCTGGAAGGGGGACAGACTTTCTCTGAGCAATTTTCTGGAAACCCTTTTCCAGAGTCTGGACTTCCTGACCCTCACGGTAGGACATATCGGAACCACCACTCAATTCCTGGATATCCACCTCACTATAGACCCGGAAAGTGGACAGTTTGACTCCAACATCTACCACAAGCCCACTTTCCAGAATAATTATCTAGAGTTCAGCAGCCAGCATCCCCATTTCATGAAAAAGAATATTGTAAAAGGACAATTCATCCGGTTATCCAGATTCATTTTTAGGGACGAGGTTTTCATCAAGGAAGGTTTTTACCTCAGAAATTTGTTCTTAGAAAGAAAATACCCAGAGTATCTAGTGGACAACCTGTTCCAAGAGATCATACAGCACAGACACTCCAAGTACCCAACCAATCCTGAGGGCACAGAACGGACCAAACAAAAAGGACTGGGTGTCAAGTTTCCCCCTTCCAATTTCCACAGATATGTTTGGAATCAGAGGGGTCCTCACCAACAATTGGGACATCTTGGGAGGAGTAAAAGCTCTGACAAAGTTACTTGGGACATCCCCGAACTTCTGTTTCAAACGAACCTCTTCTTTTGGTGGTGCGTTCGAGAGGAATAAAAGCCCATCCCCACAGAGCGAAGTATTGACAGAACCTGGAATGTCTGACTGCGGCAAGTGTGTCGCCTGTGTACACATACGAAAAGACAACAACGTCACCTTCCTGCACTGCAACAGAACTGTCAGCCTACATGACCACTATGACTGCAACACAAAAAATGTAGTCTACTGTGCTTTCTGCGAACACTGTGGGAATTTCTATATCGGCAAAATGAACAGGAAGCTGAGTAGCCATATTAAAGAACACACTGCAGCAATACACAAACAGGACAGTCTGAATGCCTTGGCTAAACACAGTGCTATTTGCCCAAACTTCACAGGATTCAAATTCACAGCACTGGAAAAAATAACAGAATTTGTAGGGGACATGGACACATTCCTGCAAGTCCGGGAATTAAAATGGCAGATAGAACTGAGAGCTGATGCCTATCCAGGTCTCAACGAGACACTGAACATTAAATGTGCACTTAAATGGTATAGAGATTGAAATGTGATAGGGTTTGAAGAATTGTGCAAGTGGATTTAATGTGTTTATGGATTTACAACTGTGCAAGTGAATATAATGTGTTTCCTCTCTCTCTCTCTGACTTTTGACTCCCCCATACCCCCTACACACATGCTCCCAGTCACCAGGCTAGCCCCCGCTGACCCCACCAACTACCCCCCTGGTCTCACTTTTCACACAGCCATTCAAGGGGTGATACCATCCGAACCAGCCCACGGGTGGTACCATCCGCACTGACAGTCTTCTGGGACACTCTGTTATTCATATGCTCCACACACCTTGTCATGGGTGGCCACCTAACAGCCCTCCCTCAAGACCACACCGCATTTCACCCACTCTCCCATCAGATGGCATACCCACACATTTCTCTACACACACACACACACTGATACCAAAGCATAGTAGGACTCTCTACCGGACTCCTCCACCTTCCTCCGCTCCCTTCTTTACTTACCTTTGGAGGCAAAGACCCATAAGTTACGTGTTTATATTAGAATCATAACAGCATGACTCTCATCCTTCCCAATTCCCCCATATTTTTAATTTTTTTTTTTTTTTTTGCTTTTGCACACAATCCCCTTTTTGCACACGATCCCTTTTAGTATGCAAACGGCACCACAAAGCTATTACTGTCTGACCAATTTACCTTGTGTAACTGCGATTGTAATGTTAATGAAAATGCACACAGCACCCTGCTTGTTCACACTTTACTATTGGAAAGGAACTGTTGTTAATTTAAATGGCCTGCTAGAACTAATGTATTTAAAGGAAGTGAAAATGGTTGCTCATACTTATGAAACATGTCTTTCTGAAAAAGTCTTGATAATAAATAAGACAAAAGCGCTAAAGTTCTACAAGAGTTGTTGGTGTGATTTACTATTTTTTGAATGCTTTTATTGTCACAAAGTTCATTTCTTAGTTAAAATTTCTTCTCTTTGTTCAATTTTTTTTTTTTTGAGTGCAGTTAATTTTAGTTTCATATATATATATATATATATATATATATATATGTATATATATAGATATGTGTGTGTGTGTGTATATATATGGATCTACATTTTATATATATATATATATATATATATATATATATATATATTGTATGTGTGTGTATATCTATCTATACGTGTGTGTATATATATGTATGTCGAAATATATATATATATATATATATATATATATATATATATATATATATATATATATATATAGATATGTGTGTGTGTGTGTGTATATATATATATGGATCTCGTTTATATATATATATATATATATACATATATATATATATATATATATATATATATATATATATATATATATATTGTATGTGTGTGTATATCTATCTATACGTGTGTGTATATATATATATGTACGTCGAAATATATATATATATATATATATATATATATATATATATATATAAATATATATTTATGGTTCTACTTTGATTCACTGAAAACTCATTTCACTGAATTTCAAAACACACATCAAATCGCTGAAAGTTCAAATCACTGAAAACTCATTTCACTGAATCACATTTCACTGAATGTAAGTACGGTTGGGCAAATAAAACTCATATGCCCTTTCCCTCACTGTAGTGCGATCCTTGAGTTAGTATATATATATATATATATATATATATATATATATATATATGTATATATATATATATATATATATATATATAGTTGGGGGGGGTGTGGTGGGCACAGCTCCCCACATTGGGGGTGTGAGGGTGGCATATCCCCCCACCTACTTTTGGTTTTATATTGTTAGCTTTCAGTGAAATGAGATTCATAAATATAAACACTAAGTGGGTGGGGGGGGGGCCAAGACCCCCACCCACCCCCAACTATACACACTAACTCCAGGATCGCACTACAGTGGGGAAAATGGCATACACATTTTATTTGGCCAACAGTAGTTATATTCAGTGAAATGTGATTCAGTGAAATGAGTTTTCAGTGATTTGAACTTTCAGCGATTTGGTGTGTGTGTTTTGAAATTCAGTGAAATGAGTTGCCAGTGAATCAAAGTAGACACACATACATATATATTTGTGAGTATGCATTCCCTCAGTTTAATGAAACTTCCATTTGGTCGACTAATGATACAAGAACACAGAGAGTGGAACCCCGTACAAACCAGTAAAAGCCACTGCAAGTCCGACTTTTATCAACAGACTGTAAGTAGTTCCCTTAAACACATTCAAAGGTCCAACAAAAAAAAAAACCTGAAGCAACTGCCTCCATACAAGGACACGGACAGCGGAACCCTGTACAAACCAGTAAAAGCCACTGCAAGTTCTACTTTTATCAACAGACTGTGAGCAGTTCCCTTAAATACATTCAAAGGTCCAACAAAAAAAAAACTGAAGCAACTGTCTGCATACAAGACCACAGAGAGCGGAACCCCATACAAACCAGTAAAAGCCGCTGCAAACTCTAAACTTTTATCAACAGACTGTGAGCAGTTCCCTTAAACACTTTCAAAGGTCCAAAAAAAAAAAAAAAAAACCTGAAGCAACTGCCTGCATACAAGAACACAGAGAGCGGAACCCCGTACAAACCGGTAAAAGCCACTGCAAGTTCGACTTTTATCAACAGACTGAGCTGTTCCCTTAAACACATTCAAAGGTCCAACAAAAAGCCTGAAGGAAATGCCTGCATACAAGAACACGGAAAGTGGAACCCCATACAAACCAGTAAAAGCCACTGCAAGTTCTACTTTTATCAACAGACTTTAAGCAGTTCCCTTAAACACATTCAAAGGTCCAAAAAAAAAAACCTGAACCAACTGCCTGCATACAAGAATACAAATAGCGGAACCCCGTACAAACCAGTAAAAGCCACTACAAGTTCTACTTTTATCAACAGACTGTGAGTAGTTCCCTTAAACACATTCAAAGGTCAAAAAAAAAAAAAAAACCTGAAGCAACTGCCTGCATACAAGAACACATTGAGCGGAACCCCGTACAAACCAGTAAAAGCCATTGCAAGTTCTACTTTTATCAATGGACTGTGAGCAGTTCCCTTAAACACATTCAAAGGTCCAACAACAACAAAAAAAAAACTGAAGCAACTGTCTGTATGTGTACAACAGAAGAAAGAAACTTTTGCAAAAAAGAGTAAAATCCCATGATTGGAGAAACTCCCTGGTCAGCCTCAGTAAGAAGCTGAGATCCCTCATAAAATCCTCCAAAGCTTGTTATGATAACAAAATCGCCACTGACTCTAAAGACAACCACAAAGCATTCTACAGCTATGTTAAGAATCTTAATGGCAACACTCAGATCTGCTCTGAGTTACAGCACAATGGCACTAAATATACAGAACCAACTGATATTGCCAACATCCTGGCAGATAGGTTCAGCGCTAACTTTACCCCCTGTCATCCCCTAAAGGGCCCATCTCTATACCAGAAGAATGCAAAGTTCCTGTAATCACGGCTGCACAGGTAAGAAACACACTATCCAAAGCCAAGAACACAGCATCCATGGGATCTGCCGACATCCCAGGCTGTGTTCTACATGAACTACAGAATGAACTGGCACCCCACCTAAGTACTGTGTTCAATCATAGCCTCACCTCAGGCTATGTGCCCACTGAATGGTGCACAGCGACAGTTATACCACTCCACAAAGGGGGAGCCACCACAGACCCCGGAAACTACCGCCCCATTAGCCTAATGAGCCTGGTCTGCAAGGCTATGGAACGTATCATCATGGAACTTATAAACAATGACATTGGTAAACTCCAAACTCAGGACCCACCCAGTTCAGGTTTGTAAAAGGCAGATCATGTCTCCTAAACCTGATAGACTTCTTTGAAGCAGTCACCAAAGCCGCAGATGAGGGTAAGGTGGTTCACACAGCCTATCTAGATCTCGCCAAGGCTTTCAACACCATCCCCCACTCTGGAATTATAGATAAACTCACTAAACTAGGTATAAATCCCTATGTCACAAGATGGGTTGCCAACTGGCTCACTGACAGAACCCACACTGTGAAAGTAGCAGACTCCAAATCCAACTTCAGACCAGTGACAAGTGGAGTACCACAGGGTTCAGTCCTGGGTCCTCTCCTGTTTGGTTATCTACTTCTCTGAAGTACAGGCCAACACAGAAGGTCTTTCGCTAACGAAGTTCGCAGATGAAACTAGGAGCCATAATCAAAACTCCAAAAGATGTGGACATCCTACAAAAGGGCCTTGCTGAGACAGATGCCATGGCCTCAAGCTCAATTCCAAAAAGTGCACTGTCATCCCTTTTGGTAAAAACACAGTACCCATGAACTACCACATAGGTGGTAGTCTACTTAACACTGAAAGTGTGATAAGAGACCTTGGGACACAGGTGGACAGTAGTCTCTCTTTTGATAATCACATCGCCACAGTAGTCAGGAATTCCTTCTATGTGGCACACCTCATCACAAAAGGTTTCTCATCCAGGAAAAAAGAAGTCATTGTTCCCCTCTACTCGTCACTCATTAGGCCCATTATAGAGTACAATGCCTCTTTTGGTATGTACCTTACAAGACATCTACAACAACTGGAAAGGCCACAGAAATACCTCACAAAGAGGATTACCGGCTTCAAACAGATGCCCTATGCAGACCGTCTCAAAAAACTGCAGCTTTACTCCGTCGCATATCGCCTACTCAGAGGCGATCTCTGCCTAACACACAAAGCTATGTCAAACCCAGAGCTTTTAGACATGCTCCACTTAAATAAATCCCAATCCCTACGAGCTACATGGTCTAGGGACATAAACCTTGTCACCACAATAAACAGAACATGCTGGAGGGATAGATTCCTGTCCCAGAGACTTCCCATACTCTGAAACAAACTACCTATCTATATCAAACAAAGCTCCTCATTAGCGCTCTTCAAGAAAAATCTTGATGATTGGATGGGAGATAGGAAATTCACCTCAGGGATCACTTCTGTGGCTCTGCTCGACAGTGGCACATGAAAATAATTTTCTTGGGTGGCGAAAGCCAGGGTACCTTTGGCTAGGCTTATATAGGCCCTAGGGCCAATAGCCTAGTACCTACCTATGAACCTATGAGAGCGGTTCCCTTAAACACTTTCAAAGGTCCAACAACAACAAAAAAAAAAACCTGAAGCAACTGCCTGCATACAAGAACACAGAGAGTGGAACCCCGTACAAACTGGTAAAAGCCTCTGCAAGTTTGACTTTTATTAAAAGACTGTGAGCAGTTCTCTTAAACACATTCAAAGGTCCAACCAAAAAAAAACGAAGCAACTGCCTGCATACAAGAATACAGAGAGCGGAACCCCGTACAAACCAGTAAAAGCCACTGCAAGTTCTACTTTTAGCAACAGACTGTGAGCAGTGTAGGTCTACTATAATCTTCTCTCTGTGATACTCCTACTGATTCTTCTGCTTTGCACACTATTGGACCCCCCCTTTTTTCCTCCCATTTACTGTAACAAATATATACATTTTTCCAAAGCTTTGCATTTATTTTATATTCTTATATTTTATTCTCCCGTTTATTGTTAACAAATTTATACAGTTTCCCAAAGCTTTACTTTTATTCTATATTCTACTTCCCTGATGCTCTACTAAATCTGCTTTTGAATTCACAAGGATAAACAGACACCTTTAAGTACTGACCTGGGCTAGCTAGTTGTTTTTCTCTTCTCACAGCTTTCTCCAAGTCCTGGTCCGTAGCCCCCCCTTTTTTCTTGTTCTCCTAACATAATTCTAGTGTAAGTTTCCTACCACTGTCAAGCCTGTTTTCTCACAGCTTTCTCCAAGACCTGAGTCTTAGCCCCCCCCCCCTTCTCTCAGTCTCCTAACATAATCTTACTGTAAGCTTCCCAGCCCTGTCAATCTTATCTATTCCCTCCCTCTTCCTCTTGAGAGTTTACTTATTCCTCCCCTGAGCTGTGGCGCCATCTTTAAATACTAAAACCCTCTGCCTGACTACACTCTGTTTCTGTCTGTCCCACGGGCATCCCTCAGTAGTGTGCACAATTGTAAGTAGCATTTGTACTTATGATTGTACTTGCATATTGAATCAAAAAAGCTGATGTAGAAAGGCACCATCTTTTGACTTAACTTTTCTGCCCTTGCTTCATAGGAATCCCCAGTAGTGTACTCGCTTATACCATAATTCCATTCTTTTTTACTTAGTACTCTATTGAGTCATAATTTACTGCATGTCCCTTTCTAAAACCCCTTGCATAACTACATTATTTTCCTACTTCTCAGTGAACTGCAGCTCCCCATTGGTGCATAAATAATAAAAACAAACAGAAAGGTAACATTCAAACCAAAATGATAGGATGCCCCATTTCTGTAGTTGCTAACCTTCTCACTGATTGTTTTGTGTTTGGCGAAGGTGTAACCCGCTCTGTTCACCCTTCGGGCTCACTCCACTCCTCTACCCTGCCCTCAAATTCCACCCGCCCCCACTACCTGTACTTTTATACATCCCCCTGACTCCTCCCAATACACCTAAGCCAAACCCCAACCATCTGTAGATCTAAATCAACCCAAACATCCACCCCTCCTACAATGCTCTACATAACATCTCACCCTATAACCCCATTTGCCCTACTAATCTCTCGCTCTTCTTTTACCTATCTCTCCCTTTTTCCCAACCCTTGTCATAACTCTCACACGCATTCCACCACATCTTACCATCAACCTCACTTCTCATCCTACTCATCCATCTCACATGAACTTTTTAACTCTAACCCAATCTATTTTTTCAAACCAAAACTACTCCTAACCCAACCCCTGTACTCCCCTCTTAAATGTGATACCAGAAAATCACTACTCTCACACAACCCAAGCTACCCTTGCCCAACACACTGCCTTTCTCTTCTACTCCACCACATCTCTCTCTCACTAGCCAGAAACAACCACCTCAACCCCAGACCCATCCCTAACATCAATTTCACCAAACCCTCCACTCAACCCACAAACTCAAAGTCCATTCGCCTTACAAGACCTAATGCACAAAGCCTAAAAAACAAAATCCCTAACTTCCATTCCTGGCTCTCCCATAACCACCCCGACATTACAGCTGTTTCTGAAACCTGGCTGAAAACCTATATAAAAGATATTGAAATCCTACCACCAGGTTTACAAATCATTCACAATGACAGAGCCCACAAAGAAGGAGGTGGAGTAGCAATAATCTACCCCACCTCTCATACCATAACTCCCTACTCCAACAACATATCAACCTTTCCCAACGCTGAAATTATAATTGGTTTACTAAAAATAAACAACCACAAGTCCATATGTATCGCTGCCCTCTATATTCCTCCAGTGATATCAAAACTCTTGAAAACATCCTGTCCTGGTTCTCCTCCAATATAAAGAATGAAACCTATGTACTCTGTGATACCAACATCAACTAGAATACTACTAACTCTGAAGCCCCGTCCCACACAATCAACCTGTACAACTTCCCTCAACTAATACAATCTCCAATCAGACCAAATAAAGATGGTACCTCTGATGCCATCATTGACTGGATCCTAACAACTCACCCAAACCTTATCACCAAAGCCAGAACATTACCTGATCCTCTCAGTGATCACCTACCAGCCTTCGCCGACCATCTCCACTACATCCAACCTGCAACCTCTCCTCTTTCAACTCTCTAACTTTCTCTGAATGCTTAAAGCATACTGACTGGTCTCCTCTACAAACCGTTCCTCCTGCTGATGCCATTTCCTACTTTAACCACTCATTCCTAATCCTTCTCAATCAGAAAGCCTCCCCTCAAACCAAACACATCAAAACCAATCCCTACCCATGATTATCAAAAGATACTAAACTAGCCCTGCACCAAAGGGACAAAAAATGGAAACAATATCAAAAACATAAAAACCCTAACACCCTTCTAGAGTACAAGCAATTACGAAACTCTACAAAAAAAACCTAATAATTAAAGACCCTTCTCAATCAGCAACCCCCCTCCCCTCGAACCAAACACATCAAAACCAATCCCTGCCCATGGTTATCAAAAGATACTAAACTAGCCCTACACCAAAGGGACAAAAAATGGAAACAATACCAAAAACATAAAAACCCTAAAACCCTCCTAGAGTATAAGCAATTACGAAACTCCACAAAAAACCTAATAATTAAAGACCGCAAAGCCCACTACTCCAAACTCCAGTCCTTCCACTCAACAAATCCTAAACAATTCTGGGACTCCATCTCATCCATGCTGCATCCTGGCAACCTCCCCAACCTTGAATCAGCCAGCCAATTCAACTCATTCTTCATAGACTGCATAACTAAACTATCAGCCTCCTTCCAACCCCCCCCTCCACCACCACCTGCTCCTTCCCCAATCACCTCCCTAATCAACAACCTTCCTCCACATCCTTCTGCCTCAAGCCCATCTCCACAAGCAGTATAAAATGACTTCTCCTCAAACTCAAACCCTGTCGCAATGCACCCGACAACCTTCCACCCACCTTCCTCAAACAATCTGCAGACAACATTGCCTATCCCATCTCTACTCTTACAAATAGATCCATACAAGAATCATACATCCCTTCTATCTGGCGTCATGCTTACATCATCCCCCTCCACAAAGGTGGCAAAAATACTGATACCACCACCTTCAGGCCTACTGCCATCCTTTCCCCTCTCTCTAAAATACTAGAGAAACCAATACAAGCACATCTCATGGCACACCTAACACTAAACGATCTCCTCTCCCCTACCCAACATGGCTTCTGCCCTGGCCACTACACCATGACTGCCCTTCTTTCCTTTCTTGAAACCATAAACCTCGAACACGACTCAGGCAAGTTTGTATCCACACTAGTCCTAGATCTGTCAAAGGCCTTTATAGGTTCATAGGTTCATAGGTTTATACTAGGCTATCTGCCCTAAGGCATTTATAAGCCTAGCCCAAATTATTCCTTATATGAAAATACTGTGCCCATTAGTTTGTTGTGCCTCTGTCCAGCAGTGACCCAGAGATGATTCCGATCTCCCATCCACAGGTCTAGATTTCTCTTGAACAGAGTCAGCGAGGTGCTCTGCCTCACATGGACCGATTTTATTCCACAGCATAGGGAGTCTCTGAGTGATAAATCTATCCCTCCAGCACGTCCTATTTATATCCGTGCTAAGGTTTAAGTCGCTTGCTCTAGTGGTTTTGGTGGATTTGGATTTTTGAGGTGGAGCATGTCCATTAATTCCGTTGGACATGGCCTTGTATGTCAGGCACATGTCACCTCTGAGCAGGCGGTATGCGACTGAATAGAGCTGGAGTTTCTTCAATCTGGCAGCATATGACAGATTTTGGAGTCCTTATCCTTTTGGTGAGGAACTTTTGGGGTCTCTCCAATTGCTGCAGATGTCGGGTGAGATACATCCTGAATGGGGCATTGTACTCGATCATTGGTCTGATAAGTGAAGAGTAGGGGAACAATGACCTCACTAGATCTGGATGTGAATCCTTCATGATCAGGTGGGCAATGTAGAAGGTCTTTCTAACCACTTTAGCAATGTGAGTGTCAAAAGAAGGCCACTGTCAACCTGGGTCCCCAGGTCCCTGATAACCTCTTCTGTGCTTAGTGGATTGCCACCTATATGGTAGCTTGGGGTTACCTTGTTTTTCCGAAGGGTATGACTAAACTTCAGGCCATGGCTCTGGCACCAGCTATCTGTTTCCGTGAGTCCTTCTGAAGGATATCCGTGTCCGATGCACTTTCCACTCAGTTTGCAGTCATCTGCAAACTTTGTCACCTCCCATGTTGGCCTGTACTTCTGAGAAGTAGATGCCAAACAATAGAGGACCGAGCCCTGTGGGACACCACTTGTGACCGCTTGGAGTCTGACACAGCGCCAGCAACTCTAACCCTGTGGGTTCTGTCCTTAAGCCAGTTTGCAACCCATCTTGTGACATATGGGTTTACATTTAAGCTGGTAAGTTTTTTCACAATAAGGTCAAGGTAGGCTGTATGGACTGCCTTTCCTCATCAATGGCCTTGGTGACTATTTCAAGAAGTCGACCAAGTTCAAAAGGCATGATCTTCCCTTGACAAAGCCAAACTGGGTCGGGTCCAATGTCTGCAAGTCCCTATATCTTTGTTTATGAGCTCCATTATGATCCTCTCCATAGCTTTGCAGACTAGACTTGTTAAGCTTATGGGCGGTAATTACCAGGGTCCGTGCCACCTTTGTGGAGTGGGACCACAGTTGCCGTATCCTGTGGTAAGGCTGAGATTAAACAGCTGCCTTATGCGGGTTTAATTCCTCATTTAGCGGGACACCATCCGGTCCCATTGATGCTGTGTTTTTAGCTTTAGAGAGAGCAGCTTTCACCTGCGCATTTGAGATGTCCGGGAGGCTACACTCGGCTGGGATAGTTATCTCTCCTTTAGGGGGGGAGACCATCTCACACATCCTACTTATATCCCAACTCTCCACCCTACACCTCTCTCCCACCACCATCGCCTGGTTTTCCAGCTACTTGTCCAACTACCAACAAGCTGTCCAATGGAAAACTTCAGCCTCCCCTTCCTTCCCACACCCACATGTCCCACAAGGTTCTGTTCTTGGCCCTCTTCTCATCAACGTATTCATTAACAACTTTCACCAATCCATCCCAGACTCATCTATCATCCAATATGCTGATGACTCAACAATCGTCTGCTCAGCCTTCTCCCCCTCTGAGCTCCTAGCAAAAACCCAACTAGCCTTCTCCAAAACAGAAACCTGGATGCAGTCTAACCATCTGGCATTAAATGCAAATAAAACCAAACTAATGTTTTTCCCCTACCAAAAACTCCATTGACAAATCCACACTCGCCATACAGAGCCAAAACCACACCCTCCTTGAAATCGTTCCCAACACCAAGCTTCTTGGCATCATTATTGTTGAAAAACTAAAATTTGACACCCACATCCCCTCCGCAATCAAGAAAACACAGCAAATGTAAGGTCTCCTCTACAGGCACAACCGCTTTCTAAGCCCCTCTACCCGTCAAACTCTTGCATGCACCTTCCTACTCCTCTCCCTTATGTATGGTGCCCCACTTTTCACCAATCTCCATCTGGGCCTTCAGTCCAGACTTGAATCCTGCTACCACAAGATCTCCAAATTTGCAACCAACTCAAAAAAACTCATCCCACCACTGCCACTTTCTCCTCACCCTCAACTGGCTTGAACTACCCAACTACCTCAGTTACCTACAACTCACCATTGACCACAAGTTCATTTTTAAACCTGCCAACTGCCCAGCTCTCACTACTTCCTTAAAACCTTACATTCCCAACCGCTCACTCAGATCCAAAAAACAAACTCTCCTTCAGGTCCACAAACCTGCATGACCTCCTAGCCATCTACTGCTGTCCCACTCCTTAGCTAAACAGTGGAACTGTGCCCCAATACACCTATGCAATCTACCTAACCATACAAATTTCAAATCTCAGCTACTATCTCATCTTTCTTCCAAATGGGAATGCCCTTGTCTTGCTCGAAATTAACCGTCCCTCATTCCACCTTGCACTGACTCATCCAACTACCTCTATTACTTCATTCCACCCAAAACAATCCCTCCCTTACCAAAAACTAATTTTCTCTCCAATATCTACTATACTATACTCTCCAATCTCAATTATACTATTACCCTCTCCATGCATAACATTTGCTTAACCTACTAATGGCTAATAGCTATATATTTTGAAATGTTAAACCTACAACTGAGTTTATAACAAAAATATTCACTTAATGCAAATGTTGAAATTTCTGTATTGAATTATGTCTTTTCATTTTTGTAACATTGTGACAAGCCAGTTGCAAATATCATGGAGCTTATCTGTAAATGTTTAATTAGCTGTATTAATTATGTCCTTTTGTATCATGTGAAATGTAACTTGAAATTATTGTGGAGCTTTTCTCCCCAAGCCTGCACTGAAAATGGGCTCTTCTTGGCCCAGTGGACTTCCCCGGTCATCAAACTTAAATAAAATAATAAATAAATAAATAAAATCACAGGGAGATTGCATAACAGAGGGGGTACAGATTTGCCCTTTCACTGTTGTGCGATCTCAGAGTTGATACATATAATTAGTCGGGGTGTCATGGTACAGGGAGGCTTGCCATTCTACCTAACAATTAAAGTTATGTAGTTAACATAATGTTAGATCCATGTTGTTTTATTTTCATCCGCTTCAGACATGTGAGTTGTTGGATCCGACAGGATCCAACCTTGGTGCCAATCTCGAACTTATCAGTTCCAGACGTCTGACTCCTCACCTACCCATAATACCGTAGGTTGAACGACATATAGTCATATCGAGTTTGCTCCTAAATAGTTGTAAGATTTTAAACTATGTTTGTGTATGTGTACACATGTGTGTATATTTAAGTACATGCACATATTTTGATACATCTACATATGTATGATTACATATATGTATGTGTGGATGAACTGTAGTGAAGCAACCTAAGGAAAGGAAACAAAGAACACTGGGATAGAAGGAAAACAGCCTACTAATTGTAGAGGGTGATGAAAAGAATTCAGACTAATGAGACTGTGCTCATACAGGAATTCATCTCCATTCTGTCATCTAGAAATCAAAGGTGACAATTTGGAAGGGGGTTGGAGGGAGGGAGCTACAAGTGGACAGAAATGAGTTATGGATCTAATGTTATGGTAAGTACATAACTTTTGTATCCAATTTTGCCTATTTTTGTCCATTCAAACATGTGGGACAGAATCCCAAGCTGTCAACTAGGTAGTATCAAGGAAGAACATTCCTGAGAATGGTGGAGCCTCAATAAAAGCGTGATCTTGACTGTTCATCCAACTTACAGTGGGATACAGAAGGTGTGTACTGTTGTGGAGGTAGCTGCTGCACAAATGTCATCACCTGATGCTGAAGACTGAAGAAGTAGAGACTGCTCTTGTTGAGAGTACCTTAGGTTTACATGGTAAAGGCAAGTTTTTTTCTTTGGTATACAAAGAAGATACATCTGAAAGCCATCTGTATAGGGTAACTTTAGAAACTGCTTTTCCTAATTTTGTCCGAGCAAAGGAAATGAACAACTGGTCATCTTTTCTGAAATCCTTTGTCCTGTAAATACAGAATCTGAGTTACCTATGAATATGTAATACATGAAGGAGGCATTCTTCTTTGTTGGAGTATCTTGGAACAAATACCGAGAGATGTATAGATTGGTTTAAGTTAGGTTTGGATGCCACCTTAGGGATAAAGGATGCATTAGTTCTGAGGGAAACCCTGTCCTTGTGAAAGAAAAACAGATATGGAGGTTTTGACGAAAACACTTATAATTCTGATATTCATCTGGCCAATGTTACTGCGACTATAGAAATTTTAATTCCATCTTATTAGCTTGTTCCAATGGAGGTTGTGTGAGAGCTTGTAAGAGAATGGCAATGTTCCACAGAGGTGTTGGGTCCCTAACAGGTTCATAGCTTTGTAGGAGGCAAGTAGGCTAACGGCCCAAGAGCCCTTATAAGCCTAGCCATATTTATCCCGAGTTGTTCCAATTGTCAGTAGTTAGGTGAGGGAAGTTTGCAGAGGTATGAGTCTATGGTAATTAATACCGGCTGCCTCTGTCCATGAGGAACATGGGTGCCACCCCTGGAGTGAATTTATGGTCACCCATTCACACGAATGGGAAGCTTGTTCCAGAGACAGATGTGTCTCTAGGAGATGTACCTATCTCTCCAGCATAATCTGTTCACGTCAGAGGCTAGGTTAAGATACCTGGAGCAAGTGACCCTTGTACAGTTTGATTTAGGACTGTGTAGCATTTTCATCAGGGCTGAGTCAGAGACTGCCCTGTAAGCCAGGCAAAGGGCATCCTTAGCAGCCTATAGGAGACAGAATACAGTGACAGGGCTTTAAGTCTTTCTGTGTAGGACTTGTATTGTGTACCCTGTACTTTCTTGGTGAGAAACTTCTGTAGTCTCTCCAGGCATTGCAGCTGTCTGGTGAGATACAAGCAAAAGGGATGACTGTACTCAATTACTGGTCTGATGAGGGCCGAGTATAGTGGAAGTATAACATCTTTAGATCTAGATGCACTGCCTTTACTTAAGAGACGTGCCACACAAGGATTTTCTTATCATTGTGGAAACATGGTGGTCGAAGTTTAGACTGCTGTCAACTTGGGTATCCAGATCATGTACCACTGGGTCTACACTTAGGGGGGTACTGTCTCAAATGTAATTAACAAGGGTGTTAGCTTTCCCAAACTGAATAATAATGCAATTTTTACATTTAGCTTCGGTATGTGGCTTTGGCACCAATCATTTACCTGCGTTACCCCTTTCTGCAGTACATTAGCATCGTTGGGAGATTTAATGATTGCTCCCAATTTGCAATCATCAGTGAACTTTGTCAGCAACAGCCTGTCCATATTTGCCTTCACTTCAAAGAAATAAATTCCTAACAGTAAAGGGCTCAGCATAGAATCCTGTGGTATGTCACTGGTGACTGGTCTGTTGCTAAAGGTGAAGTCACCCACTTTTGGGAGTTCTTAATAAAAATGTGCCCTTAAGGAATGCTTTTGAGATCTTAACAAATGTAAATGACATATCATTAACACCAACATGGAAAATGGAAAAAGCTGCCAGTTGAATCTTGATAGTTGCATAACTGGAGCCTTTGTCAAAAAGATCAGACAGAAATGTAAGTGTAGATTGCTTTGGTGCTCAGAAAGGGTCTATCCCCTTGGAAAAGGCCCACACTGAAAATCTTTTCAATTTGCTGTGAAAACCTTTCCTAGTAGACAGTTTCTGAGAAGCAAACAGACTGTTGACCACTGTAGGAAGAAGCTTGGTATCTCTGGCTACAGTTATAAGTGGAGGTATCATGCAGATAACTTCATGGACATGTTATTTGAAGAAGGCAGTCCAAAGAGATAGTATAGGAGATATGGGCATTGTTCCAGCATCCATGGAGGATGTAAAAGAAGAGGCCACATGAAGTGGAACCAAATCTGTCGGGGCCAAAAGGGTACAATGAGGATAACACTGGCCTTGCACTCTCTGACTTTTTGTATGAACTTGCTCATTAAAAGTAATGGGGAACAGTTTACAGGAGTCCCGGGGGCCTATTGGGGACTGAAGCATCCCTTGGCAACTCTCCCTGTGGGGAAATTAAGGCAAAGTACCTGCATTTTTTGTTCAGACAGGAGGCAAAGAGGTCACAGACAGGTTTGGCCCCAGTGGCTGAAAACTGCTTGTACCACTGCAGGTTTGAGGGACCACTTCTGAGGCATCAGAAGCACTCTGTTCAATTTGTCCACAAGTACATTGGTGATCCCTGGATGTGTGCTGCATTAGAAAGCATTGTGAAGACATCACTTACTTGCCAACCCTTGTGGCTTCCCGACAATGAGGGTAAGAATGGATTTTTCCTTGTTTGTTGATGCATCATACAATGGTCATTTTGTCTTTCTGACTGGATATCACACCCTTAGAGAGTGGGTCCTGAAATTCCTGCAGTGCTAGGAGAACTGCCCTCCTCTGCAAGATAAAGACATGAAGATTAGCCTCTGTCATCCTTGGACCATCTTCCTTTCAAAATGCCCCCACCCTCCACTTCCACCACAGAAGGGATGCTTCTGTGGTCACTGCTGTGTAGGATGATCCATCTGGAAAGGATGACCACTGGTCACCAATGGGGCAGTTAGCCATCATGAGATATGATTTCTTTATACCTGTGTAATTCTGATCTTTACATGTAGAGGGTGAATGGATTGTGCCCACTGTACTGATAAGGTCCATTATAGGGCACTCCTGTAATATCTTGCAAGGGGAATTATAAGAATCATAGACACCATGAGACCTAAGACAGACAGCATCAAACTAGCTGGTGGTTTTGTGTAGTGAAGAACGAGAAGGGCTATCATGTGTGGTGAATGAACTCTGGTAGGAGGAAGGCTGACTATTTGAACTTTTGTATTCAGGTGGCATTCTATGAATTCTATGGTTTGTGTTGGAGTCATCTGATATTTTGGAAGATTTAATAAAATTCCTAGGTTCTGAAGCAACTGGAGTACATGGTCCTGGTGTTTGCCAAAGAGATGTTTGGTGGCAGCAGTGAGAAACCAATCACCTAGGTATGGGAAGACCTGGATCCCTTGAAGATGCAGGTGTGTCGCTACAACTGCCATGATCTTGGTGAACGCCCTGGGGGCTATGCTGAGACTGAATGGCAGAGCTCTGAACTGGAAATGACTAGCTCCCAGCCAAAAGCAAAGATAATTCCTGGAGTGCTTCACTATTTTGATGTGACAGTAGGCATCCCGGATATCTATAGAGGACATCCAATCGTCCTGTCTCAGTAGAGGTAAAATGGACTGGACCACGACCATCTGGAATTTTGTCTGTTTTATGAACTTGTTCAACTGGCTTAGATCCAAAATGGGTCTGAGCTCCCCAGTCTTTTTTGGCACTAAAAAAATCTGGCACAGACTCTGGATTCTAATTGGTCATGGGAAACCAGTTTGATGACTTTTTTTTTCTAGTAGCTTTGAAATTTCTGTGGCTGCTAAGTCCCACTGAATGGGTGGAACATTGGGGGCTTTCTTTTCTTTTGTGGTTGAAGAAAAAAGGGAATTGAGTAGTCTCTGGATATCATCCTTAGCACTCATGAATCTGATGTCTTTTGCCAGGTTTGAGGGTGTAAGGACAGATGCCCCATGATTGCTTCCAGGATACAGCAATCAGGCAACTGTTCATGGGTGATAAATTTTTTTTCCTTGAAAATGGACCTCAAAAGCCTTGATTTTGCAGTCCACCTCTGTCCCTCGCACTCTGTCCATTAAAATTCCCTCCTCCACTGCCATGAGAACATCTTTCACCTTGGGAGTCATGAAAAGAACTCTGTGATTTGCAGAACCACACTGTCTTCCCTGATCTCTGGTTTCTAGAGAATATTCTTTGTGGGATGGAGAAGCATACTCCCACTGCAGAAAGATTCTTGCCATATTATTGACTCCTGGTGAGTGTCTCTTTAACTTTAGGTCCAAACAAGATGGAACCGTCAGAAGGGACATTAATTAACGATGACTTAAATCCTTTCTGAAAGTCACACAGTCGGATCCAGGCATGGTGGCACTGGTGCCTGCCACTCTAGCTATACCATGAGTTGTGTTAGAGAGCAGACGCATGGTCACATTAAAAGAAGATTGAAGGGTAGAAAGCTGGCAGTCCACTCTCTTTTGAAAATCTGCCAGCAGTACTCCTAAGAGTGACTTGGTGATCTACTTTGTCAAGTCTCTCTGAAATCTAGTAAAGTGAGCAAGATAGTTCAGTGATCAAAAGGCAAAAGTCTCTGATGCGCAAGTTTACTTTACAAATCTATCCACTGCCCTAGACTCTCTACTAGGGGATGATTAGAAGAGCTTTCTTATTACAGTTATTTCTTAGTGGCTGCTGTCACCACCATAGCATCTACAGATGGATGCATACTCCAGTGCTTCCTATCAGTCAGGGCAGACAATATCTGATTGGCTTTCTTTGGAATGGACTTCACCACATCAGGATCCTTCCATGCCCATTGAGCCATTATGTCTATAAGGGGATCAGTGGGTGGTACCACCCAGGACGAATACTGACTTATCTGGAGAAGGAACTTGGGATGTCCTACCCCCTCTCTGTTTCATTAATTCTTGAAATGTCTCCAAAGGACCCCTCTCTCCTTCATCTAAGTCAGTATGTTCTGTGAAAGACTCGGGTGATGAGTCTAAATGTTTCCACTAACATGTCTGTTTTCTAGTAACACTTTTTGGGATTTCAGCAGAATGTACAGAATCAGACAGGGAACTATCAAAGCACATTTCCTCAGAAGCTCTTGGTGTTGACAGCCCCTGTACAATTGGATGTAGAAGGGAAGAAGCAGATTAGAGGTGGGGTTTGGGTGGAAGAGAAAAAGTAGTACCTGCCTTGTCTTTGGAAGATGCCACAACCCTTTCAAAAGCTTCAAAAAATGAGTCTGCTATTGGCAACAATGAATCCCTATGCTCCGAAGAAGAAAAGGAAATCTCCGCACCAACAAGATTCCTGCTGCTGAGGTAGTCTGCTAGAACATTCTGAACTCCTGGATGGTACTGTGCCAAGATATGCAGTCCCAGAGAGAGAGTGCTGTTTCCCAGATTTTCACTGCTAGATGGCACAAGGAGTAGGAATGCATTCCTCCCTGTCTGTTGATGTACCACACTACTGTGGTGTTTCTCTGTCATTAATAGCAGGACGCCTGGTGTCCATTTTTCTTTGAAGGTCATTAGGCCTTTTGTACAGCCATGAGTTTTTTCCAGTTGATGTGCTTGTTTCTGATGTTGAATTCCCACTTCCTCTGGGTTTGTAGGTTGTGGAAGTGAACCCCCTAAGGCTGTCTCTCTGAGGCATCTGTTGTAAGAGTCTGTCCCTGAGGACTGAATATGAAGGGAAGGCCTGGGTTGCGGGCGCAAGTCTGTACCCACCATGCAAACTCCAGTTTGAGGCAAAGAATGTGGGGAATCTCTGTCACTAGTGGTTGGGAGTTCTGGTACCGTATGTTCCTGAGATACCACTGCAACCTCCTCATGTGCAGTTTGGCCAGGGGGACCATGAGGATGCACAAAGCCATGTACCCCAGGGCTCTTAGGAATTCCCTTGTTCAAATCTGATCCTTCATTTGGATCTTTTGGAAGTAACCTGCCAGGAAGGACACTTTTTCTGGGGGTAGGAAAGCCTTCTGGACAGTGGTGTCCAGGAGGGACCCCAGAAAAACAATCCTTTGGGTTGGAGAAGTGATGGACTTCTGGTGGTTCAATGTGAACACCAGTGAAGATAGGTTCTGGGTGAATCTGAAATCCTGGAGTAGTTTGGTGGGATCTGCTGACTGTATACGGTGGTCGTCCAGGTAAAGATAGATGTTTACTCCCTTGGTCCTGCAGAAAACAATTACTGGAGCGAGGCACTTTGTGAACACTCTTGGTGCAGTAAATAAGCCAAAGGGCAGGGCAGAAAATTGATAATGACTGGATCCTGCACTGAAGCAAAGGAATTTCTGTGGGATTCCTGTATAGGAATGTTGAAGGTAGGCATGCTTTAGTCTAGTGGGGACCATGAAGGCCTGTGGGGAGAGCATGGGAAGGAGCTTTTGAAGAGTCAATATTCTGAATTTGGGAACCAAGAGAAACTGGTTGAGTTTTGACAGGTCCCGGACAAGACGCGAAGAGCCTTCTTTCCTGGGGACCAGGAATAGTCTGGAATAGAAACTTATTCCATGCTGAGTTGGAAGGACTGGCTCTACTGCTTCTTGCACACAAAGATTCTGAATTTGAACCAGGGCCACTGTCAATTGATTTAGAAGAGCATCTGGAAAACCTGAGGATTTTAATTGCTCTTTGAAAGTGAGCTTGTAGCCATTTGCAATAATGTCTAGAACCCACATGTCTAAGGTAATCAGGGTCCAGGTATGACAGAAGAGAGACAGCTTTACTCCTAGCTTTGGGGTGGGAGAAGAAGGTGGGATGGCTAAGTTATTGCGAGTCCCTGGGAGTGGCTTTGGGTCTAGAACCCCCTTGTCTTGTGAGGTCCACTGTCTGTCTTTTTGCAGGAGTTGCCTCTGCCTACGTAGTTTTTCCCTTTGAGGTTTCCTCTGGTACTTCTAGGCAGGGAGGGAAAAGACCAGTGTTTGGTGGGGAAATTTCTACTGAACCTGGGGGGGGCTGCACCTGGAGGAAATCTTTCACGACTTGTATTGACTTGGCTTTGTCCTCCATCTTTTTCAGCACTTCTTCAGCTTTTGGGCTAAAAAGATCATTCTTGTCCAGGAGGCATCTAACAGATTAGATTTAACATGGTCCAGAAGGGGTTGTTCTCGGAGCCAAGTGTGTCTTCTACAGACTGACCCAATAGTGGCAGCTCTGCAAGATGCTTCCATGGCAATCATATCCACAGTGTAGAGAATGCTTAGCAACATGTGCACTAGCATGACAGAGTTCTAACAGTTCCTTGGAAAGGTTTTTGTCCTTCTGTTTGAGAGGTCAAGGATAGTCTGCTGGTACTTAATCATATGAAATTGGCAGTTGAGGGCCCTCACAGTGTATGCGCCACAGGTATAGACCTTCTTTCCAAACCTGTCAAGTGCCCTGCTATCCTTATCTGTAGGAAGAGGATTTCTGGAAGAACTGGCTCTGGCTCCCTTAGGTCCTGACATGATCACTTCAGCGTCAACAGAGGGTTTTTTGTTACAGAGAAATTTGTGGGAGTCCTGAACACGGTAAAACCTGTCAGGTTTTCGAGGGGCAGGTGGTAGAGAGTCCTGGAAGACATCATCTACCACTTCTAGAACTGGAGGGCTACACAAAGGCTTATGTTGTGGTAAGTCCAGGAATTCCCTAACCCTCTTCTTAGCCTGTGGGTAATCCTGAGCCTCCCATTGGAAATGTTTCATGGCATGGAGAGTCTCCCCACAGGTGAAATCCTCTGTTGGGGAGGCAGAAGGGAGGATCTCTTCAGATTCAGAGTCCTCAAAGGAAATGTATGAAGGGCCCTCTTCAGATCCAGAGTCGTCTGAGTCCTCCCCAGACATGGGGGGATCCTGATAAATTTCTGAAGGTTCATTCCTTTTCCTTTTACCAGTGGCAACAGTTTGTTTAGACCTGACAAGATAAAGAAGATCTTCTGCTAGTCTGACAGGGTCCTGTTAAGATCTCTGTGGAGTTGAGCCAGAAGGCCTAACTGCAGGCCTAGGCAAAGTAGTTCTCCTAGGAATGGAGTGTCCAGCACCATCATACCCGTCTCTCAAGGATGCTGAAAATGCACCAGAGTTGTAGTGGGTTGAGGCCTCATTGTCATGTCTTTGGGCAGTGCAAGCTCTTTGGAAGTCAAGGCCTGCTGAGTGGTCCTTGACCCAACTGACAAGCCGTTGTCGAAGGCTTGAATAGAAGGGGATGATAGAGATGGTGTGTCAGACAATGAAAGGGTCTCGACAGTGGCCTGACTCATCAGTTCAGGAAGCGAAGGGGTGGAGTTGCTTATGCACCCCACCTTGTTCAAGAATTATAAGCCTAGAAGGACAGTCAGGTGGAGATGGATTATTATCCGAAGGTCTACTCTTTTGTTTTTTTAGATAGATAGGTTCATAGGTTCATAGATTAGTACTAAGCAAACTGCCCTTGTGAGCCATTTTAAGCCTAGCCAATTATCCCTTGTGAGACTCAAACCCTGCACCTTGTGTTTGTAAGGCAAACACCTTAACCATTAGGCCACCCTTTTATCTTTCTTGCGCTTAGGCTGATCAAATTCAGTATGACTGATGGATGCCATAAGTAATGGCTGAGTGGACTGTTGGCTAAGAAACTTTCAAAGAAATTCAGCCCTATGCCCGATAGTTCTAGTATTAAAATGCTCACAAAAGTGACAGTTAGCAATGTCGTGATCAGGGCCTAGGCAAGTAACACAAAGGGAATGAAAGTCTTTGTGTGGGATGTGCTTCCCACAAACACTTATTGACTTTATCTGACATGAGCAAGGAGAGCAAAAGTTCCCCAAAGTAGTACCTATCTGTCCAATGACACTTCTCTCTGGTATGGACCGAATGACATATCTTAATACTGCTTCAGTGCTTCAGGTATTCCACAGCAAGAAAAGACTGATGTTCTGATGCAGGCTGGCTACCTTTATTCCTGAGAGTACTGATGTCAGTCTAGGCTTCCGCCAGCCTGAGAGCTGGAAAACTTTTTCTCTGGTAGTCGGGACAACGGAGGGCTTTAAGAGCAGGAAATCCCAATAGTTAGGAATGCAACAGTGAAACACGAAGAACATCCCTTGGTTCTGAAGCAGATCTCAGTTCCGAGCTATCTAAAGCAGAGAACCCAAGGGGAAGAGATGGATCTGAGAACCTCAGTGCCACATCTGCTGTTAATATTATGTACACAAACACACATGCGTGCATGCACACACACAAATTTTTTTTAAACTATTACCGGTAATAGAGAAAAGAAAAGTATCGAGTGAAATTTAAGGAAACTCTCACGGTATAACTTGTGAAAGACTTAATAAAATCACAGAGACCTCTTTGAATATCCGAACAGTCTAACTGACAAACAAGATCCGAGAATCTGTAGTTCAACTTAGGGCATTATAGGTAGAGAAGGAGCCAGAGGTCTTGAAAAGAGACAACACTGGATCATGTTTTTTGTTTCTGTGTGGACGTTGATTTTCTGAGGGGGGTTCACTGTTGTAGTCTCAATGTTTTGTTGTTCAATCATGTGTAGGTATGTATTTATGTGCTGCACATTTTCCCATGTTTGTGTGGGTTTTTCTCTATGCATTTGGATTCCTCCAACCTCCTCAAACATAATGGCTGACCAGCCACATTGAACTGTCAAATACAATGCTTACTACTGAGCTTGTGGTCCATTTTCCCAGCTAACAAATAAATAAATAAATAAATAAATAGCAACAAAAAGATGGCGACCAAGGAACAAATGCTCCTAAGACTTGAAAAACACTGAATAATAAAAAATAAAAAGTATAGGAACAAACCAAGGCTGGTAACATGTATCAACATATAAAAACGGCAGTCCAAAGAGCTGCACCAAGCAGAAAACTCCGTTTGTTATAAATCCACACAGGAAATTCACAACCATGGAATTTATTGGGAACAAATAGGCAAGCACTTTCACCCTTCTGGGCTTCCTCAGACCTTTTCATTAAAACTGAGGTCAATAAATGCAAATTGAAACATGACATCACTTCCTATTCTAAATTTAAAAAGATATTTCATTATTAAAACATATAAAATTTAATTACATATACAACCTAATAAAAATAATCAAAGCAATATAAAATCTAGAGGGATAAGTACCAAATGGGCTGTATATAAAATACAGTTATAAAATATAGCTTATAGATAACAGAGCATACAAAGTTGCCTAACACTAAGCCTCCTATTTTTAAGAATAGGTTTCAGGGAAATCTTGTCATTTGATCCAGGCCATCGATCTGTTCTAAATCTGATGTTCCATTTTAGTTCCATCCTCTCGGTGTGGTTCCGTACATCCCCACCTCTAATACTGGGAGTCTTGACTTGTATAACCTGAAACCTAAAACTATGCTGGTAATCGGTTTCTAGAACATATTTAGATACAGCATTACAAGTCGAACAGGCTATACATCTGGCTAAGTAAATAAGATGTTGCGTATTGCAGTTAGCATGTACCTGAAACCTAAAACACTGAGATGTGGAAGGATGTATAAAGCAAGCACCACTTTTTATATATTCATAGACGTTACAATGGTTGCATGGTAAAGTGCCAGTGGTGAAATTATCACATTCCTATTCAATACCCTGGGATAACATAGTAACCTATGTAAGTTCAATTTATTCTTATATAGAAGTTTAGGGTTCTCCCCTACTATCTCCTTAAGTTGTGGATCAACCTGTAAAATTCCCCAATTTCTGAAAAATACTTCTTTGATTCTGTTAATATTGTGAGTATAACTGATGGACAATTTTACTATAGAATCATTAAAAGTATTTATAGGAGAGGGGGCGATCTCCACTGAGGGTTGATGGAAAAAATAAGGACGTGCTATATTTTCTCTCATATTAACTACTCCTTCAAAATACTTATTCACCTCATTTATTTTGTAGGATCTCTGTAGTAGCCTATCACTCAGAACTGACAATTCATGAATAAATCCATCTTGACTGGGATTCATTCTGGATGCTCGTATAGCTTGTCCTCTAATTAAATTCTTAAAAATATAATTGGGGTGCATACTTTCTCTATGCAAGGGTGTATTTTTCTAACATGCTTTCCTATACACCCCAGTACTGATAAGTCCATTCGATAGTCTTTCAATATATACATCTAAAAAAGCAATCCAATGATCTGAGCTATCCATTGTAAAATTTAAGAAATGGGATAAGTCATTAATCTCTTCAAAAAATTCAGTGAGTTTATCTTCTGTCCCAGTCCATAAAAGAAACAGGTCATCTACAAACCTAGTATAAAAGATCACATGCTTCTTGAAACTATCTAACTTACAGAGCTTTTCTTTTTCCCAATCTACCATAACTAGGTTGGCGTAGCTATTGGCACAAGAAGTGCCCATAGCTATGCCATCCTTCTGAATATAAGCTACTTCATTAAACAAGAATATATTGTTCTCTAAGATGATTTCTAGTAAAGCACACAGTAAATCAACTTGGACTAACATATAGATAGTAAATTCTTGCAGCCATCTAAAAATACTTTCAATCCCATCTCGATTTGCAATAACTGTAAATAATGATTGCACATCTAGGGTAACTAATTTAAAGTGTAAGTCACTAGGTAGTGTAGTGACTTCCTCATAAAGAGCTAAAAGGAACTGTTTAGTATCCCTTAATACATGTGAAAATGTATCTACCAATGGTCTAAGATGTTTTTCTAAATACTAAGACAGAGGCTCGGTCACCCAACCTCTCCCTGCAACAATGGGCCTCATGGGGGGATCTAAGGAAATAAATATCATTCCTGTGTCCCCTTGAACCTCATGGAAACAGTATCCAAGATTAAAATAAACAGAAAAAAACGGATAAACGGAGTACAGTATCATGTCAACTTGCTGACAACTACTTCAATGGAGACATTTGTACAAAATAATTCAACTGAAAACCATTTCCAGCAATCCAAAACTAAAGTGTTTTTTGCAGGGGGGAAGGCACCCTGCAGCCTCCATGTGAAAAGAAATCCTGCACATCTCTTACATTGTCCATATACTAAATCCACAGTCACACAACTGTGTGGAAAAGGGCAAAGTCATGTTTGCTGAAAGTGGTTCTTAGCAGAACCCATTCACAGAAATGGCTGAAATTGCAGTATTCTAGCTGTCACACTCCTGCTGGAATATATGGGACTCGTACTACATGTAATGAAGTCCACAGTTGGTGAATCTATTGACTAAACTCACTGTGTATATCTACAATAAAAACGCACAAAATATTTCAGTCATCATACACATGAAACACATTTATATGTAGATAGAGATACTCAAACACACATACACACACACATATATGAGTATCTATCTATATATATATATATAGATATATATATGTGTGTGTGTGTGTGTGTGTGTGTGTGTATATATATATATATATATATATATATATATATATATATATACATACACATACACACAAACACACGTGATAGATATACATTTTATATATATATATATATATATATATATATGGGTCCCCTTCAGATGGTTGAACATTTAAAAGCTCTACTACTTTCATACGGCCAAGACCATATGATCGAACTTTTAAAAGCTCGACCGGTCTGAATGGGGATCTCTATAGAGCGCGGAACAGGAAGATTTCCTTTTACCGCAATGTAGTGCAATCTTGGAGTTGGTATATTTAAATAGCAGTGGGTGTGGGGGGTAGAGGGGGGCTTGCCCCCCTGCTAACACTGTTTAGTTTTTTTTTTTTTTTTTTTTTTTTTCACATTTTCAAACATTAAAATATTCGGTCATATGGTCTTGACCATATGAAAGTCGAGCATTTGGATATTCGATTATGTGAAGTAGACCCATATATATATATATATATATATATATATATATATATATATATATATATATCTACACAAATAAATACATATGTGTGTGTGTGTAGATAGACACACATACTCACATTTAGCCTAAAAACAGACACGGATAAAGAATACCAAACAAAAAAAAATGGTGGTAACTTTATGTGGGAGATCAGGCAACAGCAGGGGGCGAGATTTGCCTTTTCGTCACTGTTGTACAATCTTGGCGTTAGTATATATAATTAGTAGGGGAGTTGGGGGTACATGGGGCTTGTAAGCCTGCATAAAACATGTTTTTTAATTTTGCATGCATGTCAATATTCTGGGGTTCAGTGTAGCGATCTTGATGTTTTGCTGTTTGACCAACTGAACTAGATTGTGGAACGGGAAGATTTCCCTTTACCACAATGTAGTGGGATTTCAGAGTTTGCATATACAAGTAGTGGAGCTGTGGACGGCTTGACCCCCACATGGAGGGTGCAGGGAGGCTTGCTCCCCTGAAAAAATGTGTTTCACTTTGCTGGACCGGACCTCTGCAACTTACATATACTACCACCGAGATCGCACTACAATAGGGAAAAGGTATACTTCCTTATCCCCACTATACCATGCTTCGGTAAACTGATTTTCACAAAAATGCACTTTTGGTTAAGTGCACTTTCGCTAAAATGGGTCTCGGGTTTCTCTTGTTCAAAGAAGTGTGTTTTCGAAAAAGAGAAGTAGACCCATACATATACATATATACTCCTCTCCTTAAAATGGAGAACATCAATATCTGTGCAGTGACTGAGACCTGGCTCAAGGCTCTAGAGAGCACCCCTGCACTACCAGGCTATAACTCATACCACACTTTTCGGCCATGTAACCTGGACGGAAACACCAAGGGCGGAGGTGTGTCTATATTCGTTAGGGATATCCACACCTCCAGGCTAGTTGCTCAGCATAATGCATCGGGGTTATCCAAGTGCAGCTAACTCTGGGCAAAACTGCAATCCAAATTGTAGCTTGCTACAGATCCCCCACCATGCCCCAGGATTCCAACTCCTCTTTTCTTGATGTACTGGAAAATATTAGGGTTCAACCAAACACCCTAATAATGGGCGACTTCAACTACCCCACCCTTAACTGGGAAAACTACTCGTGTACCAACTCCTTAGCTCAACGCTTTCTGGAATTCATAAACTCCAATGCCCTAGATCAACTTATCCACAACCCCACCAGGGGCAACAATATCCTAGACCTAGTCATTACCAACATGACTGACCGGTGTTCCACAACTGAAGTCAACTCCTCGTTGGTCTGATCCGACCATAAGCTTATCACCCTTGATATCCACATCCCGCCCCCAGCCCCCATTAAGGAAACTACAGTAAAAAATTTCTCCAAAGCCAACTTCATGCTTCTTAAGACAGAAGTGGTGTACTTCATGACACCCATGCAGATGGACAATACAGTTACAACTGCTGAATCCTACACAAATGCACTCTATAAGCACTTACACGAGTGCATGGATCATGCTATCCCAAACAGAACGAAGACGCTATCCTCCAAAAAAAAAGGAAGCCAATCTGGTGGTCCACTACCATAAACAAACTGCACAACAGAAGGAAGAAACTGTTGCAAAAGAGAGTAAAATCCCATGAGTGGAGGAGCTCCCTGGTCAGCCTCAGTAAGAAGCTGAGATCACTTATAAGATCCTCCAAAGCTAGCTACGAAAACAAAATCGCCACTAAATCCAAGGACAAACACAAAGCATTCTATAGCTATGTCAAGAATCTAGATGGCAACACCCAGATCTGCTCTGAGTTACAGCAAAAAGGCACGAAAATTACAGAAACAACTGATATTGCCAACATCCTGGCAGACTGGTTCAGTGCTAACTTTATCCCCCCTCTCACCCCCTAAAGGGCCCATAACTATACAGGAAGAATGCAGAGTCCCTGTAATCACAACTACGCAGGTAAAAGCTGCACTCTCTAAAGCCAAAAACACAGCATCCATTGGACCGGACAACATCCCAGGCTGCGTTTTACACAAACTGGCTCCCCACTTAAGCACCATGTTCAATAATAGCCTCGCATCAGGCTTTGTGCCCACTGAATGGTGCACAACAGTTATTCCACTCCACAAAGGGGGAGCCACCACTGATCCCAGGAACTATCGACCTATTAGCCTGACGAGACTGTTCTGCAAGGCCATGGAACGTATCATCATGGAACTCATAAACAAAGACATTGGTAACCTCCAACCTCTGGATCCTACCCAGTTCGGGTTTGTGAAAGGCAGATCATGCCTTGTGAACCTGATCGACTTCTTTGAGGCAGTCACCAAAGCCGTGGATGAGGGTAAGGTGGTTCACACAGCCTATCTTGACCTCACCAAGGCTTTCGACACCATCCCCCATTCTAGAATTATAGCTAAACTCACTAAACTAGGTATAAATCCCTACGTCACAAGATGGGTTGCCAACTAGCTCACTGACAGAACCCACACTGTAAAAGTTGCAGACTCCAAATCTGACCTCAAGGCAGTGACAAGTGGAGTGCCACATGGTTCTGTCCTGGGACCTCTCCTGTTTGGTATCTACTTCTCTGAAGTACAGGCTAACACAGAAGGCCTCTGGCTGATGAAGTTCGCAGATGACTGCAAACTAGGAGCCATAGTCAAGTCCCTTAAGGCTGAACAATACACCTGAGACACTTGTAATAGGTGACTCTATCGTCAGGCACACTGACATCCCGCTCACCAGGCTGAACAAGGAGAAGGTCATGGTGAGCTGCCTGTCGGGCGCTAGGATCCGCCACATAACACAAGCACTCAGGTCACTCCAAAGCAAGTACAAATATGACTCAGTCACTGTCCATGCTGGTGTGAATGACCTGAGACGTACCTCCCTGGACTACATGAAAAGAGACATAGAGGAGCTCTCTGAGCATGTAGCCCAGGCCGGTATGACCCTGACCTTGAGTAGCATCTTACCCTCACCAAGAATGATGCCACACAATATGAAGACAAGATGATCAATTTCAACAATTGGCTTAAGTATTGGTGTCATTCAAAGGGGATCCAATGCCTGTCAAGCCACGATGCTTCACTAGGGATGGCTTGCACCTGTCACCACTGGGCTTTTGGATATTGGCAAAGGCTCTTGCTACCCCCATAGTGCCTTTTTTAGGCAAGGCTCAAAAGACAAACCCACCTCCATAGGTATCACAAGGGATAAGAAACTAAGAGTAATGCTACTCAACGCCAGAAGTCTAAACCTCAAGATGCACCCACTCGAAACTCTCCTTAGCATGGAGAACATCGATATCTGTGCAGTAACAGAAACCTGGTTCAAGGCTCCCGAGAGCACCCCAGCACTACCAGGTTATACCTCATACCATGCTTTTCGGCCCCAAAACTTAGACTGAACCACAAAAGGAGGGAGTATCAATATTAGTCAAAGATACCCACACCTCCAGGTTGGTGGCACAGCACGAAGCATCAGAGACTATCCATGTGCAACTAACAGTGGGTAAAACTGCCTTCCAGTTTATAGCCTGCTACAGACCACCCTCCCAAACCCAGGAACCCCACTCGGCCTTCCTGAGAACACTGCAAAATATGAAGGTCTCTCCAAACACCATTATAGTGGGCGACTTCAACTACCCAAACATAGACTGGGAGCATTACTCTAGCTCCAACACCCTAGCCCAAAGGTTCCTAGAATTTATACACTCAAATGCTAGGGAACAACTTGTTACCGCTCCCACAAGAGGGGAAAACATACTGGAACTGATCATCACCAACATGGGGACTTTATGCTCCAGACCAGAAGTGTATCCCTCACTGGTAAGATTAGACCATAAACTAATCTCACTGGATATTCACATCCCGACCCCACCCCCTGCCCAGAAAACCACAGTGAAAAACTTCTCTAAAGCAAATTTCACACTCCTCAAAACCGAGGTGGAATCCTTCAAAGCCCCTGGGCCTGTGGAAAATACGGCCCAGACCGCAGAATCCTTTATAAACACATTCTATGAACACCTTCAGGAATGCATGGATCATGCAATCCCAAATAAAACCAAGACCCAATCCTCCAAAGGCAGACGTCCTGTCTGGTGGACCCCAACCATAAACAAACTATACAATAGATGGAGGAAGCTACTACATGATAGAGCAAAATCCCAAAAGGGAAGGCATCTCTGATCAGTATTAGCAAAAACTACGGGCACTCATAAAATCGTCTAAGGCCAGCTTGAGAGAAAAATTGCACAGGACACTAAGGATAATCACAAGGCTTTCTTTAATTATGTTAGTAACCTGGGTGGGAATTCCCAGATATGCTCAGAATTAGTCCAAAATGACAAAAATACACCAAACCCACAGACATTGCCAACATGGTAGCTGACAGGTTCAGCGCAAACTTCTCCCCAGCAAAAGGGCAAATATCTATCCCAGCAGAGTGCTGCCCCCTGACATCTCAGATGCTCAGGTAAGAGCCGCCTTCTCCAAAGCAAAAAACACAGCATCAATGGGACCAGACAGTGTCCTGGGCTGCTTCCTACATGAACTCCAAGAAGAGCTAAACTCAAACATAAAACTACTGTTCAATCTCAGCCTTACTACAGGATATGTACCCAAAGACTGGCGTACTGCAACAGTGGTCCCCCTCCACAAAGGTGGTGCCTCAACGGATCCTGGAATCTATCGCCCCATAAGCCTGACTAGCTTGGTCTGCAAAGCTATGGAAAGGATCATCATGGACCTCATAAATAAAGATATTGGGGACCTCAGACACTGGATCCTACCCAGTTCGGCTTTGTTAAGGGCAGATCCTGCCTCTTAAACCTGGTCAATTTCTTTGAAACAGTCACCAAGGCCATTGACGAGGGGAAGGTGGGTCCACACAGCCTACCTGGACCTCGCAAAAGCCTTCGATACAATACCCCACTCGGGCATTAGAGATAAGCTCACCAGCTTAAATATAAACCCCTATGTCACTAGATGGGTTGCAAACTGGCTCAAGGACAAAACCCACATGGTTAGAATTGCTGGAGCCATGTCAGACTCCAAACCATTTATAAGTGGCGTCCCACAAGGCTCAGTCCTGGGACCTCTCTTGTTCGGTATATATTTCTCGGAGGTACAGGCCAACACGGAAGGACTGTGGCTGACCAAGTTCGCAGATGACTGCAAACTGGGTGCCATAATCGACTCTCCAGCTGACACAAGCATCCTCCAAAAGGGCCTCATAGAAACAGACTAGTGCCAGAGCCATGGCCTCAAGCTAAACACCAAAAAGTGCATAGTCATCCCCTTTAGCAAAAACAAAGTGCCCACAAATTACCACATAGGTGGTAATGCATTAAGTACAGAAGAAGTAATTCTCTAGTTGATAGCAATCTCTCATTTGACAACCACGTGGCCAAAGTGGTTAGAAAAACATTTTATATAGCCCACCTAATCATGAAGGGATTCACATCTAGATCAGGGGAGGTCATCATGCCTCTTTACTCATCCCTCATCAGGCCCATAATTGAGTACAATGCCCCTTTTGGGATGTACCTTACCAGACACCTACAGCAACTGGAAAGACCCCAAAAGTACCTCACCAAGAGGATCAAAGGGCTCAAACAGATGCCATATGCTGCCCGGTTAAAGAAACTCCAGCTCTTCTCAGTGGCATACCGCCTGCTCAGAGGCGATCTGTGCCTGACGTATAAAGCCATGTCCAACCCAGAATTAATGGAAATGCTGCACCTCAGAAAATCCAAATCCCATCGAGCCACGCACTCGAGAGACTTGAACCTCTGCAATTAAATAAATAGGACATGCTGGAGGGACAGATTCATAACCAAGAGGCTCCCTTCACTCTGGAATAAAATCCCAGTCCAGGTTAGGCAGAGTCCCTCATTGACTCTCTTCAAGAGGAATCTTGATGAGTGGATGGGAGATCATAGGTTTATCCCGGGTATCACTTCTGTGTCACTGTTAGACAGAGGCACAGTATACTAACCTCGAAAAAGGGTATAGCAAAATTAATTTAAAATGGGTGGCGAAAGCTACACACACTCTGGTAGCCCAGTATGAACCTATGAACCTATATATATATATATATATATATATATATATATATATATATATATATGGGTCTACGTCAAAAGCTCGAGTTTTCAGAAACTCGAAGTTCACATTGTCAGGACAATATGATCGAGTTTCCAAAAATTCGAACTTCAAAAACAACAAAGATCTTTTTTCTATGTTTTTGCAGATGGGCATGTCCCTCTGTGGCCCCACACCTCCTACATATAATACATAAGTATTATATATTTATATATACATAGGTGTACTACTTTTGGTAGATGTATGCTTTGGGTCAAAGAAGGACTGTACCAGTTTTTTCAAAATGGGATTAGTGTAAAGTGAGGATCTGGAAATATGCCCTTTACGCACTGTGGTACGATCTCATTGTTGGTATATAAAATTAGAAGGGGGTGTAAGGAGTGCAGGGGGACCTGTGTCTGTTTGCTTGTTTGATTGTTTTTTTTTTTTTTTGATTCTTTGTGGCTCAATGTTTGCTAATTTCGACCATTCATTGTCGATCGTTGTTCAATCAGTAGGATTTATCTTAACAATGGACACTAATAAAGGTGTATGTTATGTGCTGCAGAGAGTGGGTCATTTTTTCACAATCTATGCACATCAACAAGCATTTATCACCACTTTACATATAGCATTAGTAACATTAACTAAGTCACACTCTCACACATTCCGCAAGAAAAGAAAAAAAAATGATTAAAAAAAATTCATTCACATAAATCATATTCCTGTTGATAATCTTAAAAAGCTAGAATGGAAAAAAAAAACAACACAAGCTAATCAAAAATCCCAAATTACAACCAGGCAGACAGAAAACAACATTAATAGCAATCAGGATCATAAACTCTATAATAAATAGCATTAAACTAATCAAAACACAACTATATAGCATAATCCTTACTATACTACTAAGAAGTTAAATAAAAACAGTTAAATTATTAAAAAGAAATCAAAATACCTTAGAAACAGTGTGAAACAGCCATTTCCTAAAATTTACATGATATATATAAATCCAAATTCAACAGATAATTTTCAAGTGTTTCAAGGGCTAGGATTCAATCCTGATAGCCAGCCACAGTTTGGGGGGGGGGGGATTCTGCATATTTTTCCCATGTTTGTGTGGGTTTTCCACAGACATTTCGATTCTCCCCACCTCCTAAAAACATGCTGGTTGACCGCTACACTGAACTGTCAAATATCTGTTATATTTACCATTGTACTTGTGGTCCAACTCATGTCTGAAAAGGGTGTGAGAACTACCAATTTACTTTCCCATTAACAAAGAAAGAAACAAATACAATAACTGTATCCCCTTGAAACTCATCGGAAACAGTAATCAAAATTAAGATATACAGAAAACAGATAAAAGGAGTACACACGTCAACATGTTGACAGCAACTTCAGTCTGTCATATTCCTATAAAATGATTCAGGTTTAAATCACTTTCAGCAGTCCACAACTAAATCATTTTTTGCAGAAATGTAAGCCCATTACTGGTCTTCCAAGATGGCTACACACTGAGTAACAGCATAATTTCAGCCCTCCCAGTGAGAAAAACTCAGAAATGAGAGCCAGTGAATGTTATTTTTTTGTGTAAATTTCAATTACTTGCTAGTAAGTGTACTGCCTGGATACCAACAAGAAAGAACATTACAAAATCTGAAAGAAAATCAACCACAAAAGGCAAGGAGAAAAAAAAAACGGTTGGTAAGAATCCTACAGCTGTTCAGCAAAAAAGCAGTGCAAGCTCCAGTTTTGGTACAAGGCATGACTTCCAGTAATCTAGAGGAAAAAAATAAGTCAATTGTACTTGGAGCTGAATAAAATAAAACACTGATCGAGTAGTATCAACTCAAATAACAAATGGCTGCAAAAAATAGAAGCAGCTTTAAATGGATATTCAGATGAGGAGATAAAGCTGCAAAACTCAGAGGTCGAAATGAAAAAAAGTCTGGCTGAATATAAGACTGCTCAAGAATAGATTTTCAAACAATAATAGAATTACACAACAGAGCACATAGAGAAAACCTGAGATTTTCTACTGTACCAGAGACGCTGGAAGGAACAGATTTTATAAGCAGAAATAATCAACTGAACTGGTATTCTACAGCAGGAGCTGTTAATTGAAAGTGCATGTCAAGTGTTTACAGAAAACCTGGCTATGAGAAAACAGCCAAAACCTCTAATAGTAAAGATGCAATTTTACCAACAGAAAGAGTTGATTCTGTCAAAACTGACAGTAGGACAAAGTACTAAAAGTTGGAGATAGTACAATGATTGTGGAAAATGATTGCTCACTGTAGAACAAGTAAATTTATTCCAGCAATCAGAGGATGTTGAGAAGCAGGTGTGAGATTCAAGCTGCTACATCCAGCTATCTTTGGAATATTTTTTCCTGGAGGATCAAAGTCATTTGTTATCGCAGAAAATGCTAAGGAGAAAATACAACAGTTTGTCCAACAAAAAGTGAGTTATCAAACACAAGGGGATTTTGCTCCTTATTCTTCTGATAATAAAGCTCATAGAGAAACTCTGCCAGTGAAACCTTTTCCAATTTTCCAAAGAAAAATGTTTGAGATACAGACAAAAAGCAAAGAAGCTGGCTAGAAGATCCAGGAATATGTTGAAAATGAACCAGAAACTGGAGTTGGGAGATGGAGATCAAAATGAAGAAAACCTGCAACTCGGATGAAAAAATGTGGGATTACAAAGCATCAATTACATTTGTGAAATATGGTAGAACAAGAAAAGCTGAAAATATTGGACTTTTTTTTTACTCTGTTAAACTTATAGGGGATTCCAAAGCATATGCTCTATTTCATGTCATTAATGTTTGGAAGAACATTAAGGAGAAGGGAAGATGAAGGAAAGGAGGAAAGGCACAACTGTAAGTAAAACAGTTTTTGTTTTTGACAGTATTTTTATAAAACATGATATATACTCAATCTTATACAGTAAATCTTTTTCAGTCATTTTTTGTGTGTATTAGGGATACTAAAGTAAACAGTTGTCCTTTTTTTCTTCTTCCTTTCTTCTTAATCAGTTTTAAGAAATGTAGGCACTGCAGTGTAAAAAGAAAACCTGGACAAAACAGCATGATATAAGTAAAATTGATTTACTTTTTTTACTTTTGCACAGGGGAATGACTGGATAAAGGACCCTGGCTTGATCTAACAAGTTTTAAGTTGAAGCAAGTAAATACAAGAACAGTGAATGTAATTAAAGGTTTTCCTCTAGCAAGTAAATGTTCTCGGTGCAACATGACAGGCTTATAGCTGAAGGCAAATGTCTATCTGGTTCTCATATTTCTATGGAGACAAGCTGATAAGGGTAATGAAAACAGAATAAGTTTTTCTAACAATGGCTGAAAGATAATCTCTTCTGAATGCATTCAAGTTGTTTTCTTCATCTGGGAGAGGATTAAAGATGAGGCAAAAACAGACAGCACTTAGTGCAAGTAGAAACGCAGGCTGTACCATGTATCTTTGCATAGATAAACTTCATTATAGGTTAGTTCCAGCCTGTGACTGTAGCTGTCAATATGGGACAACTGTTCCTATTACATGGGTTAAACTTTATTATTTAAAGATGTACATAGATTTGAGTGCTTCACAGGTTCATAGGTGTGTACTAGGCTAATGACCCTAAAGCCTTTACAAGCCTAGCCTGTAGAAGTACCCTGGCATCGTGCCATCCAATGTTAGATCCCAGTGCCTCTATCAAGTAGAGCCATTGGAGTGCTCCCCGGGGTGAACTTTGTATTTCCCATCCACTCATCAAGATTTCTCTTGAAGAGGGCCATTGAGGTGCTCTGTCTGACATGTATGGGAAGTATATTCCAGAGCATGGGTAGTCTCTGGGTTATGAACCTGTCCCTGCAGCATCTTCCGCTGATTGTGGTAATGAGGTTGAGATCTCTGAAGCATGGTGTGGAGGGATTGGGATTTCTTTAGATGTAGAACTTCTAACAGAGCTGGGTCAGATATGGCTTTGTAAGTCAAGAAGAGATCGCCTCTTAGTGGACGGTATGAGACAGAGAACAGCTGGAGTTTTTTAAATCTGTCCATGTAGGACATGTGTTTCAGGCCTAGGATCCTCTTCGTGAGGTACTTTTGTGGCCTTTCCAGCTGTTGCATGTGTCTAGTGAGGTACATGCCAAATGGGACATTATACTTGATGATTGGCCTAATGAGGGAAGAGTAGAGCAAGATGATGACCTCTTTGTTCCTGGATGCAAAACCCTTGGTAATGAGACATGCCACACAGAAGGACTTTCTGACCACAGTGGCAATGTGGTGGTCGAAGGAGAGGTTGCTGTCAACCTGTGTCCCCAGATCTTTTATAACGCCTTCAGTGTTCAGTGGGCTCCCATCGATGTGGTAATTAGTGGGAACTGAGTTTTTCCCAAAGGGGATGACAATGCATTTTACGGCATTAAACTTAAGGCCATGATTTCGACACCAGTCATTGGTCTCAGTGAGGCCTTTCTGTAAGATGTCTACATCACTTGGGGAGTTAATAAGGACTCCCAGCTTGCAGTCATCTGCAAACTTGGTCAGCCAGTGTCCCTCTGTGTTGACCTGGACTTCTAAGTAGTAGATGCCAAACAGGAGAGGACCCAAGACCAATCCCTGTGGGACTCCACTTGTGACTGGTTGGCAGTCTGACTTGGAGTCTGCTACTTTCACACTATGGGTTCTATCTGTGAGCCAGTTTGCAACCCACCTAGTGATATAGGGGTTGATGCCTAGTTTGGTGAGTTTATCAGTAATTCCTGAGTAGGGAATGGTATCAAAGGCCTTGGCTAGATCGAGATAGGCTGTATGAACTGCCATGCCCTCATCCACAGCTTTGGTGACTGACTCAAAGAAGTCAACCAGGTTGAGCAGGCATGATCCTTTCACAAAACCAAATTGCTTGGGATCTAGAGTTTGAGATTCCCTATATTCTTGTTAATTAGGTCCATGGTGATGCACTCCATAGCCTTACATATCAGACTCAGCAGGCTAATGGGGCGATAATTCCCAGGATCTGTAGTAGCTCCCCCTTTATGGAGCAGGGTGACTGTAGAAGTATGCCACTTTGTATGGACAAAGCCTGAGGTGAGGCTGTGACTGAATAAGGCACACAGATGTGGTGCCAGTTCACTTTGTAATTCATGAAGAACACATCCAGGGATATTGTTGGGTCCCATGGAAGCTGCATTCTTGGCCTTGGACAATGCAGCTTTAACCTGTGCTGCAGTAATGCTGGGTGCCTGGCATTCCTTCAGTATTGTGATTGGTCCTTTACAGGGAGAGAGAGGAGTAAAGCTGGCAATGAATCTGTCAGCCAGTATGTTGGCAATATCTGTTGGCTCAGTATAGAGGTTCCATTGTGCAGTAACTCAGAGCAAAACTAGGTGCTGCCGTGGAGATTCTTGATACAACTATAGAAGGCTTTGTGGTTGTTTTTAGTGTCTGCTGCAATTCTGCCTTCATAGCTGGCTTTAGAGTTTTTGATGAGGGATATCAACTTTTTGTTGAGACTAATAAGGGAGTTTTTCCAGTCTTGGGACTTCACCTTTTTCTGCAACAGTTTCTTCCTTCTGTTGTAGAGTTCATTAATGGCAGGGGACCACCAGACTGGCTTCCTTTTTTGGAGGAGAGCGTCTTGGTTCGGTTGGGTATGGCTAGTTCCATACATTTATGTACGTGTACGTACAGTGCACTGGTGTATGATTCAGCAGTCATGCATCTATTTTCCACTGACATGGGTGCCGTGAAGTTAGCCATCTCTGTTTTTAAGAGCCCAAAGTCAGCTTTGGAGAAGTTTTTCATGGTGGTTACCTTTGCAGGGGGAGTGGGCGACGTGGATTTTCATGGTGATTAGTCTGTGGTCGGCTCTAACTAGGGAGGAGTTGACTACTGGTTTAGAGCAATGGTTGCCCATGTTAGTAAAACCCACGTCAGGGATGTTACTTCCTCTAAAGAATGAGCTGGTCCAAGGCATTGGAATTGATGAATTCCAGGAAGCGTTGGGCCAGTGTATTGGTGCATGAGTAGTTCTCCCAATTGATGGAGGGGTAGTTGAAGTCACCTAGTATGAGAGTGTTGCGTTGGACCCTAACAGTTTCCAGGGTGCTTAGGAACGTGGAGTGAGAGTCTTGGGACATGGTTAGGGACCTATAGCAGGCTACGACCTGAATCACTGTCTTACTCAATGTTAGTTGCACCTGAAGTATCTCGGTTGCGTTATGCTGGGCTACTAGTCTGGAGGTGTGCATATCCTTTATGAATATGGAGACACCACCACCTTTGGTGCTTCGGTCCATGTTCTGGGGGCGAAAGGTGTGGAATGAGTTATAGCCTGGTAGCTCAGGGGTGCTTTCTGCTACTTTAAACCAGGTCTCCATTACAGTACAAATGTTGATGTTCTCCATTCTGAGGAGTGCTTCGAGCAAGTGCATCTTGAGATTTAGACTTCTACTGAGCACCATGACCCTCAGACAGCATTTATTTACAGCTGTTACAGTGGTAATTTGGTCTTTGGAACATCGCCTAAAAAAGGCATTATAGGGGTGGCAAGAGCCTTAGTCAGTATCCGGAAATCCAGGGGTGACAGATGCAGGCCATCTCTGGCAAAGCATCAAGGTCTGTCAATCATGTCATCCCAAGCAGACAGATACTGGATCCCCTTAGAATGACACCAGAAACTTAGCCAGTTGTTGAAGTCAATCATTTTTTACTTGTACTGCGGTATCATTCTGGGCGATGGCAGGATGCTGCTGAGGGCTAGTGTCATACCTGCCTGGACCACATAATCCAAGAGCTCCTCCATGTCTCTTTTCATGTAGTCCAGGGAGATACGTCTCAGGTCATTCACACACAAACATGGACGGTGACAGAGTCATACATGTACTTGTTGTGGAGCGACCTGAGTGTGTATGTTGTTTGTCGGATTTTGGCACCTGATAGACAGCTGACTGCTACCTTCTCCTTATTCAACCTAGTGAGTGGGATATCAGTGTTAAGTTAATAGGTTATGGGGTGTTCTGGAATGTGTTTGTTTTTTTTGTTGAGGGCCTTAATTAAAACAAAATGTCTTGTAAGATGTAAAATAGGTTCAAATGGACAGATCAAGAAATAATTTTATAAAAGATCAACCTACCAAATATTAGTGTATGCATGTAACAGACAAGCCAAAACAAGAAATTTAGAAAAGCTGTTATACGTAACAGATGGGTATAATGGCAACACTTTCCATATTATCTTTGAATGCGAATGGTCTTACATGTATGTACAAAAAAGAAACAGTAGTGAACTATATTAAAAATGCAGAATGCAAATAGCTATGCTACAGGAAACACATTTGGAAAGAAATGAGCATGTGAATTAAAGGATTTCAGGATGGTTACTCAGCAGAATATCTGGGATAAAAGAAAAGGGAAATACTTATATTAAGGGTCTATATTATATCAACGAACGCTTGAAATTGTGAACGCTGTATAATCGACCCAAACACTTTGAAAATCCAAAATGCCGTACATACGGATCAGTGATTTTTTTCCCAGGGAAAAAAATCGCTGATCCGTATTAAAAAAAAAAAAAAAAAACACAAAATACAGTAGGGGGCTTCGTCCCCCGCCCCCACCATCCGATGTGCCCCCCATACACCCCCTACTTAAATATACCAACTCAGAGATCGCACCACAGTAGAGGAAATGGCAAAGTCCGTGATTTTTTTTCCCTGGGAAAAAAATCTCTGTTTCGTGCTTTCAGAATTTTGCCATTTTGGGTAAACATGTTCGATTAAACAGTGTTCGCAACTTTAAGCATTCACTTAGATAACAGGATCCCTTATACTAACTGCTAGAGGAGCTCCAGAAGTAACTGAAGAGAAAATATAATAATGGAAGATTTTTAGTATTAAGTTTCTGCTGGCAAGGGAGGAGGATTACGCTTGCATGTATTTATATTCCACCTTAAACTGCTACAGTGGAGGTTAAGAAAATTCTGAAAAAATAATTCACTTTTCATCAGGGAGTGTTACTTATAGTTAGGGAATGGAATTTGAGTTACAACAGTGAGGATGTATATGGGAGGCCTAGAAGGGAAATATAACAAAGGAGGTTTTATTTTGAAGAAATTTATGAAAATATGTGGTATGGAAGATGTGAATTCAGTAGTAGGAGCTTGGAGAGGATTTACATATTATTCTCCAAGGTACAAAAACTGGACTACATTAGACAGAAACAAATAAAAGGCAATGGGTATTCACCAGACTAATTTATTTACTGTGAGCGCTTTTGGACGTAATATTGTGCGACCTTCTTCAGACAAACAGAATAAAAAGGCCTACAGGTTTAAATAAACCACCAAAAATGACATCATCATTCAATCAGCACAATTAAAGACACAAACCTTCCCTAAAATCAAATAAAATAATATAATATCCCATTTAGAACCATAAAAACACTTATACATATATAACAATGAAAATAGAAACAAATAAAATAAAAACATATAAATATATATGTATATAAATCAATTAACGCATCATTTTTTCATCCAGATGAAAAACAAAGCTGTTAGTGTCTTTCTAAGGACTTAAGTTTAAGCAAGCATTTCAAAGAACATGATTCACTCAACCCTGGGAACATATAGGTGCTTTCCAACCAGGAGAGGAGGACCTCGTATGTATTTACGCCTTCCTGATTAACTGATACCGCAGAAGGTTCTAACAGACCTGAAGTTGGCCTTAGATCTTCTCCTAGATGCATCCAGCGGATAATAAATCAACAAGGGGATAGTAATAACGGCCCCAATCGTACGGGTTTTCAGAATGGCAAGCCTATGAACAATCCGGGTTCTGGAGCCAACAATTTGAATCCCCGGCGTACCAGGAGGAACAACAGATGATGGAGGTGATTCCGGGCTATGTAGAGACTGAATTTAATATTCCAACTGATGATTCTCACCCACGGATTCTTGTTAACAACACAGGTGACTTTAAAATATACAACTATACTGAAGTTGATGTGCCTTCCGAATTAATTGATATTTTATCAAGGGGTTTATCCTTTGTGCCATCTAGGCACATGAGTTTAGCTGAAACTTTACTTGATCTAAAGCTTTTTGTTCAGAAACTTAATTTAAATTGTTTGTTGGGGAACACCACTAGCCTTAATGTTGAATGCCATGTTTCCAGTCTTTTTAACCCAGCCTTACATAATTCCTTGTTTCGTTTTGAGAAACCTTGTGAACTGGACTTGAGGAATGTGAACCAAAGGTGTTTTAAATCTAAAGGTGCCCACAAGGGTAATGTGTCTGAAAATCAACTAGATGCTTTAAGACTTTTAAAAAAACAGAACATAAGAGTACTTAAACCTGATAAAGGGGGTGGCATGGTACTTATGGGTGAAGACGATTATCATAATAGAATGTTCAGTATATTGCCTACTGATAGTTATGAAAAAGCATCTATAAACCAACTGCATGGGGCTTACCAACATATTAGGGGTTTGCTGAATGACTTGTTTATCGACTGTATGGTTGATTTGGATACTTTTAATTACCTTACCATCTCTTCTCCAGTGACACCTGTCATGTTTGGGCTTCCTAAGTTACATAAGAACTTGAACAACCCACTGTTCCGGCCTATGGTTGACAGCTAAAACAGTATTACTTATGGTTGTGCTAAGGTGGTGGATATGAAATTAAAGAAATACTTGAATGGCCAGCCACAAATTTGTCATGACTCCTGGGGTTTTCTTAAGGCAATTAACAGTCTAGATTTCAATGGTGAGTTTAATTTCTTAACCATCAATGTCTGTGATTTGTATACCATTATCTCCCAAACCTTGGGTATTTCTTGGACCCGAGAAGTCTTACATAAATTAGGGGTCGCGGGGGATGAAATCAATTTGATTGAGTATTTATTGGACATCATTTTGGCTAATAATTACATTCTATTTGGGGGTGATATTTATCTCCACAAATCAGGGATAGCTATGGGTTCTCCATGTGGTGGGAGCTTTGCTAATTGTGTCATGGCTTATTGGCAGAAGGAAATTCTGTTTTGCCATGACACATTTAAGCAGCATGTTTTTTTGGTATACACGCTACTTGGACAATATATTTGTATTGTTCAAAGGTGGTGAAAATAATGCTGCAGAATTTGTTCGGAAATTATCCACGCTTACTACCTTTCTGAGTTTTATGTTTGAATTTAATACTGACACCACAGCCTTTCTTGATATATTACTAACCAAGGATATGGCTAATAATTGTTATACGGCTAAAATATATCGTAAACCAACCTATTCCAACTGTTCTTTGCATTTTGGCAGTTCCCACCCATACCACCAAAAACGATCTGTTGTAAAAGGACAACTTGTGAGGGCAGCCCATATGACCACCCTACAACATGATGTTTTGGAAGAATGTTTGACCCTTAAAAGAATGTTCATAGCTCGAGGATACCCACCCCTTTTGATTGAAGAATTAGTGAGGTCAGTACTAAACAGGATTCAGGTTGGTTTAGACCCATACTTAATAAGGGTATATTAATGGAATATGATAAGTTGCCCGAATTAGCACCATATAATAGTCCCTTGAATGATGTAAATAGTTCTAATTTTTCACTGATATTCAGCACCCCCTTTTCTCTTGATGCCAGTTATGTGAGGGATATCTTGTGTAAGAATTGGGCTGTCTTGAT